>NC_142945.1:35288356-35313356 GCF_046866305.1 Octopus bimaculoides | reverse complement strand
TCATCAACATCACCATCATGATAAAATCCCATTGAAGTTATTACAAAAGCTCTAGTCAGAGATTTCCCAAGTAAAAAATGTCAGATGTCATTGGCAAAAGTATATTTACATTTGGTTCTGAAAGTATAAAAGCTCAATCCAACGTTTACAGTATTTGAAACAAAGAACAACAGAGTGATGAAAGTAAATGTCCTAATGATTTCAATCTAATACTGTTCATTTTCATCCAGTTCTACCTGCTTTCGGTGTTTTATTCAACAGCTTAAATAATATATATCAATTATGTGAAACAATGGCTTTCAAATACATACAAGTGCTAAATACCAAATAATGAGATTGCTTATGGATGCGTTGTTGTCATAAGTCAGTTCTGAATGAACCAACCAATGGTTAAAAACAATTCCCACATGATCATCTCAACATACTTTACTCAGTCTACATTATCAAATGTGTTGTTCATTTAAGATTGTTGAGTGTAACACATGAGGGGAAATTTGGTTGTTATTTCTTGTAGACCAGGCAACCCACATAGAAGCTCTGTCATCTCTCACAATATAAAAGGTTAATTCTTGTGAAGTTATTCTAATACAAGTATTAGATTTATTGTCACCTTTCCAAATTTCTAGTATTATTAACTTCTGTAGTTTTACATGTCCCACTTTTCTAGATAATTCTGTAAGTTAAGAAAGCACTGGAGTTGAAGTGTATAGTTATAAAGATAGAGAAGTGAAAAATCTTGAGAATTACTGATATAAATCATTATGAAAAAGAAAGAAATCTTATTTTAACCTAAGTCATATTATTTTACCATCCATTGAACTGCATAGAAGTAAAATTGCTAAGTCGATATTTTATTGGATTATCAACACAAAAGTCTTGAATTGGAATGCATTGAAGGGATTTTAATTTTATTAATTTTATTTTACACCCAAACACATGAAGATATATATATGATGTACCTATATTGTATATAGATGCATTTATGTGCAAATACATATATATGCGAGTATGTATGTATGTGTCTATGAATCTTTGTATGTATATATTATATATGTATGAAACCAAACAAACATGTAAAAATATATAGATATACACATAACTACACACACACACACACACACACACACACACACACACATACACATACACAGACATATGTGTGTGTGTGTCTATATATATATATATATATATATATATATATATATATATATATACATACATACATACACATACATGATAGTTGTAACTCGATTTCAAGTAATAACGTTACTTGATTGCTCTCTTAAAGCAGCATAGATATAGCTTCCCATTTCTGCTACAGAACTACATTCTTTTGCACAAATGTGACAATCATAGGAACGCCTTACAGCTGGTATTCAGAGAGGTTATTGCCCTCACTAATACTAGTTTCCATGGAATTTTTCATTGAGAGTTTTTGCCATTTGGAAAAACAAACAAATCATTGTATGCTACACATTATACAGATGTTAACAACTCAAGTGATGCCATTTTAAAGTGAGAAAAAGCCTTGTGCAAGGCCAGTCTCTCTCTAAACAATGAATGCATTTGTCTAAAGGGAAGAACTAGTCTACATCAGATTAATCTTAGTGCTGCTGGTAATACGCAACCAGTATAACCTGTCCCATAGTTGAGCTATTAGTAACTAATCTGTGTGATGAGGAGGGTAGTTTTCATTGGACAATTGAAGGATGAAACACAAAACCTGTCAAAGGGCCAGTGACCTCAGCAGAATCAATGGTCAAATACATACATATATACATATATATATGCATACATACATACATTCTTACATACATATGCACATACATACATACAAGCATGCATGCAAACATGAAAACACTTACACATGTGTGTGTGTGTGTGTGTGTGTGTATGTGTGTGTGCGTGCGTGTGTGTGCATGCGTGCATGTGTGTGTGTGGGGTGGGGGTGAGCATTTATGTGTGCATGTGTGTGTGTATACCAACAGAGGTATCAAGCGATGCCAAGCTATTGGAACATTGGAGCATAGTAACATGCAGCGGTATGATGTAGTTTGAGGGAGAATTGGCTGCTATTTTGGTTAGAAGCACCTGCAATGCTGATGTCTCTCTGTTTTAAATGAGTTCCAAGTTGGTCTTAAATTAACAAACTGAATTTTAAAGGCCTTTTAATTATAGCCATCCGATTTTGTTTAGATATCAGAGACTAGACTGCATTGGCTTGTATATTACACATATAAAGGAATAGTTTGTGAGAGGAAGATTAAGCTCATGTAGAGGCTCTGTTTGTGTTCATACATAAATAGACAGATCTACATCAGTTTTCAGTTGTTCAATCAAGTGGATTAGCTGCTCATTGACTCAAGTATGTAAAGTAACTGAGTAGGCCACAGACATGTGTATCCTAATTTACAGGCAGAATCAGCATGAAAGTTTGTGACAAGGCAGTATCTTTAAATTACTTCTAAACCGCATCTGATAAGGTTCTATACGGTTTTTGTTTACCCAGTTCCACTCACAAGGTATATGCCAAACCAAGTTGAGGGAAAGTTTGTTTACTCAGGATGCTATACATTGGGATTATAACTGAAACCTCATGATTGCAAATCATGCATCTTAAGCATTTTGCCATACTGCGTGCACACACACACACACACACACACATGCATGCACACATACATACATGTATACATACATACATAGGTTCTTTTCTGCATACATTTCTGTACACGTATGGATACATCAGTAGGAAGTAATTTGAGAATGATTTGCTTGCTATATCTCATAAGCAGGGTCATCACAAAGAAGTTTTTCACATTGGCTAACACACTCACACACTTGAGGTATATACATGGTCTGATCAATAAGTACCCAGACTGTTGCCATAGTAACGAAGCTAACGTATGCAGAGTGAAGCTGCTTGGCACAGATTGACCTTGAACTCTGTTGCATATGTGCAATAATTTTTAATGTTCTAGCTCACTTCTGCTTTTTACAGCAGTGTTTGGAAATGCTTGTGATCATCGCATTGACTATGACAGAGAAAGTTGAGCAGAAAATCTGCATCAAATTTTGCCAAAAGCTGGGTGATAGCTGCTTAAAGGCCTGTACAAAATTTTCATAAAGTGTCCATCATTCTCCACACAATAAAGGTGATGTTATGCAACTGAAACCTGAGTGTCTGTTTGGTCCACTGAAAGCAGTGTTGACAAAAATTTGGCAGACATGCATCGCATACCCAAATCTTCAGTGATTATCAACTGAACTGAACCATAACTAACCAGCACATCTTCTGATAACTCACAGATGGTGATTTGATGATTTATACAACTGCGATGTTTTACTCAGTTTTGCCAGTTGTGGGCCTCCCAGAACATTCATCAATAGCGACATTTTTGTCGGCCCTCTTGGAAATGTCTGAACCACTCGTACACTTGAGTGCAGCTCATACACTCCTATCCATACACATTCTGCAACTTTGTGTAGGCCTCTGAGCAGGTATCACCATGACAACTTTCTCTGTCATGGTCAATGCGATGATCACATGCTACACAAGCTCTGCTGTAAACAGCAGAAGTGAGCTAGAACATTAAAACTTAGTACAATAGAGTTCAAGGTCAATCTTTGCCAAGCTTCAATCTGTGTGCTCTAGCTTTGTTACTTTGGCAACAGTCCGGATACTTATTGATCAAATCTTGTACATTTAAATAATGTCTGTCTGTATCATATATATCTATACCTATAAATGGAAATTTCTGTCTGTCTGTCTGTCACCAACATAGTGCCTAAACCACCAAACCAATATTCGCGAAACTTCACATACATGTGACACTAACATCCAGTTCAATAAAAGGCTAACTGGATTTCAATAAAAATCTATAATGTGCTCCCCACCCACCAAGGAGTTGGGTGAATTATATTATAAAATGAGAAGGTTGCAAAAATGGAAACTGAACAGAGAATGGGATAGGACATGAAACAGTGCAATGGAAATGGGAACTGGAAATAACCCCTGCTTTTCCGGGTATTACCGGGTATTACCGGGTACTTCAGCTAGTATATAAATAAATTATGAGTGATAGAAACAGTATTAATACCTACAGGTAATCATTATATCCAATTTAACAAGCACTGCCTCGTTAGAACACTGAATATTGCATTATTAGCCTTGAGAAAGGCAGCAAGCTGGCAGAAATGTTAGCACACCAGGGGTCGATAAATTAAGTACCAGTTATACACTGGTGTCGATGTAATTGACTTAACCACTTTGTCTGTCCTGTTTTGTCCCCTCTGTGTTTAACTCTTTGTGGGCAGTAAAGAAATAAGAAATGTTAGCACACCAGGCGAAATGCTTAGCAGTATTTCATCTGTCTTATATTCCAAGTTCAAATTCTGCCGAGGTTGACTTTGCCTTTCATCCTTTCAAGGTCAATAAATTAAATACCAGTTGTGTACTGGGGTCGATCTAATCGACTGGCCCCCTCCCTCAAAATTTCAGGCCATGTACCTAGAGTAGAAAAGATTATTAGCCTTGAGATCTTCTCTTATATGTGCTTGGTGTATAAAAGTACATACACAGACTCTAAGAGATGAGAATTGTCTGTCATGGGCACCAGAATTTCCATATCACATGATTTTGGTCTACTGGACTTCATTAGTGGGAAGCACCAATTACCACAAGCCAGTCAAATCTCGCTGCCACAGTGTATAGAATACTAGTATCTTTTCAGACACTGACATTGCAAATAGACAGCAGGTTTATTAAAAATTAATTATTATTGTGAGAAACAGTATTAATTCCAAAAGGTATGAGACCAAAATCATACAATATTAAAATTCTGGCACCCATGACAGACAATTCTCATCTGCTACGATCTATGTGTGTATTTTTATGCACTAAGCACCTATAAGTGAGGATCTTTCAAGGCTGATAATGCAGTATTTGGTGTTGTGACAAAGCATTTGTAACCACACATGTGCTGTTGGTGATATTTTTCCTTCTCTGGACTTTTCCATTTTCCTTTCTGATGAAGAGCAATGCTCAGAACGTCAAAAAACTTCTCTCTTTTTTTCACTTTTACTGACTGTCAAACTAATACATTCCATGTACACATCCTCTTGTTGCTTTGTTATTGTTTTTAATGTTCGATTATTCAATTTGATGATATATATAGGGGTTGGACAAAATAATGGAAACACCTAGCATCACAGCATCATAATTTTGAAATATCTGTAAAACCATCAAAAGCTTGTTTATTTTTATGTTTTATATTTATTTACTATTAGTGTTGCTTAATATGTTTTGCTAAAATTGCTGTTTCTTTTCAGATATCATCAGTAAAAGGTAATTAAAATTCATTAAAATGACAGATCTATCAGACTTTCAAAGAGATCAAATTGTTGGTGCCCGTATCGCAGGCACTAGCATAATGAAAACAGCTGAAATGTTCGGTGTATCAAGAAGTACTGTCTCGAAAGTAATAACAGCCTTTGAGAAAGAGGGAAAAATCTCCCCGTTGAAACAAAAATCTGGAAGAAAACCAAAACTTTCAGATAGGGCCTGTCGGACTCTTATGAAAATTGTTAGAAAAGATCACAAAAGTACAGCTCCCAAAATTACTACAGAGCTTAATGACCCCCATGGGAACCCAGTTTCCACAAAAACTGTTCACCAGGAGCTACACAAAGCCTGATTTCTCGCAATCTGAAAACCACTACTTTCAAAAACAAACGTTGCAAAGCATTTAGAGTGGAATAAAAACCTACAGAATTGGATCCCTAAAGCAGTGGAAGAATGGTATTTTCTTGGACAAGTCATCCTTTACCTTATTTCCAACCACTGGCCGAGTATACGTGTGAAGACAGCCAAAAGAAGCATTTGACTGAGACTGCCTTCTTCCAACTGTTAAACATGGAGGAGGATCTATGATCATCTGGGGGGGGGGGGGGGGGGGGGGGCTATATCTTGGAAATCCACCAGCCCAATGGTTTTTCCTTCATGGCAATTAATATTGAAGACTATTTAAGCATTTTATCTGATCAAATTCATCTTATGGTTGCAGTACTGTTCCCAGGAGGAAACGCAATCTTTCAGGATGATAATGCACCAATTCACACAACTAAAGTTGTTACTGAATGGCATGAGGAACATTCTAGTGAAGTTGAACATCTTATCTGGCCACCACAGTTCCTGGATCTCAATATTATTGAACATTTATAGTGCATTTAAAAAAAAACAAGAACTGGAGCCTATTTTAGCTGAAGAATGGACAAAAATTCCTTTGAAAACAATTCAAACTTAGTACGAGTACATACCTCGTAGAATTCAAGCTGTAATTACTGCCAAAGGCGGTCCTACCCCATATTAAAATAAATTTGTTCTAAATTTTAAGCTGTTTCCAATATTTTGTCCAACGCCTGTATATATTAGGTTGTCTGGAAAGTTCTGAGTGTTTTGTAATATGCTAACAGGGATATACTTCATGAACTATACTCTTAGAAACTTCCAACTCCTCTACAATTTCTCTAGTCATGATATTTGAGTTTTCTTTGATTTTTGCCTTCAAAATATCTTCATCCAATTTTGAAGATCTTCCTCTGTGATTGTCATCTTCCAAGTTATACTCTACAGCTTTAAATTTTGCAAACCACCTTTGAACAGTTGATTCACTTACAGCATCATCAATGTAAACTTCGCAAATTTCTTTGCAAGCCTTTGCAGCATTTCTCCCTTTTTTAAAAAAGTAAAGCATTACAATGCACATATGAAATTTTTGGTTATCCATTTCAAATGTCAATAAAAGGTAACTGGAATAAAAGATAAATCTATTTTTAGTCAACAGCATAGAAGAACAAGCAATACCAAGAAAAAGTACTGCCAAAGTTTTAACCGTGTTACATTTCAGCTGTTTTCAATGAAGTGTTAAAAGATTTAGCTTAAAATACTCAGAACCTTCTGGACAATCTAATATGTTATCCCTAAAAACCTCCAGATGACTGTCAGATGTAGTGGTTATTTGTTCACATTGATTTGAATTTATCATGCATCATCATATAGCTTTGAGATTTTGATGATGAAATTGTTTATTTGTAGAATGTCATAGTTGGGTAAGTGTGAGGGGCTGGATCTGGCCAATTTGAACATAAAACATGTAGACTATTTGTGTTGGATAAGGCAGGTTAAAATGCTAAAGCTTCAAATCCACAGAAAATACATCGTTATGGAGTGATTTGCTAATTTCATATTTATTTAGGTGCAGTCATTGTGATCAATTCTGGTAGAACAAAATGTTCATCTATCACTCAAAATGTTGTCTAATTTGCTCAATATAATATATATTATATATATATAAGATATATATAATATATTTGCTTCTTTAGTTAGCTGCTTTACTGTGATTACTCATAAGCAAAGTAAAGCATTCCAGAGTTAGGACTTCCATTATTGTTAGTGCTTTCAGGGTATAAATACAGACATTTGTCATTGTTGGTACATATAAATGTTGTAGTTAAAGGGTTCCATATTTGGAAACAGTTTCCAGTTCAGGTTCTTTGTTTTAATTTTATCCTCTTTCACAGGTTTCAGTTTTGCTGTCTTGTTGTTTAGCACCAAAGCTGTTCTGTTAAGCAAACTTATGGTTAAAAAGCTTTCCAGTCTTGACTATATATATTCAGAGATTTTGTTACATAATCTACCATATTATTCAATCTAGTAGAATTTGAAAATTCTACTCATGAAAATATTTGCATGAGAATATTTGCAAACATTCTCTTATCTGCTTGAGTGTGTTATCAAATGACCTCCATCATAATCATCACTTCCCTTCTCCCTTTCTCTCGCTATATCCCACTCCTCATGTGAGTATCTCATTCTCTATCTTATGCTATTCCACTCTTCCAGATAGATAGACACACATATAGATAAAAAGAAAGATAGATAGAGAGAGAGAGTGAGAGAGAGACAGAGAAGGACAGAAAGAGTGAGAGAGAACAAGAAAGAGAGAGTTATTTATCAAAATAGCAAACTTTCCTGTAGGACAACAAATAACTACGTGATTTTATGGGTTCTATGCTTGTAATTTCTAAATAAAATTCATTGTATGTGTACACAAGCATGCACGCACACACAGACACCCACACACATGCACACACACATAGGATGGGCTTCTTTCAGTTTGTATCTTCCAAATACATTTACAAAGCTTTGGTCAGCCGGGAGCTATAGAAGAAGACATTTGCCCAAAGTGCCCCACAGTGGGACTGAGCCCAAAACTATGAGATTTGGAAGCAGACTTTTCATTGTACAACCACACCAGTACCTATATACATATATATATATATATATATATATATATATATATATATAATGCATTAGATACTACAAAATGTACACATAGGACTGACCGAAAAATATTAATACCTAGTTTCATACCTATATATCATCATCATCATCATCGTATATATATATATATATATATATATATATATATATATATATATATATATATATATACATATACAAAATTAACTAACTATGACATTTCCTCCCTTCAGTTGTGGAGGGGTTATGTTCCTCCAGTTATTTGAGTCTTGATGTGTCTCCTATACTGCTAGGCACTTTATTGATGTGAACCTAATGGCCACACTTTGACCAGCCATAACAAACAACCATTAGGTTCACATCAATAAAGTGCCTAGCAGTATAGGAGACACATCAAGACTCAAATAACTGGAGGCACATAACCCCTCTACAATTGAAGGGAGGAAATGTCATAGTTAGATAATTTTGTAAACAAAACGTTTCAGAAACAAAATATAAATGAAAATTACATATATATATATATATATATATATATATATATATATATATATATATATATATATATATATATATATATATATATATATATATATTCATATACTCGCTTGCACACACACACGTGCACATATGCACACACACACACATCAGCGTATGTGTTTGTAGGTAATGTATATACTTAAATTCATATGATAGTTTCAGGTAGGTATTTCTGTTGTTAACCATGATCCACAGTGGAGCAAACTTGAGAATGATAACATTCTTATACATATGCATACATATACACATGCACACACTCACTCACACAAACACACACACACACATACATACATACATACATACATACATACATACATACATACATATATGTATATAGTGGTGAGGATTATATGCATCAAGATGCTGTCTGCCTGTAGGAATTAGGTTTCAGTGACATACCTAAAACATATAATCAACTTATAGATTATCTAAATACAGGAAAAAGGAATGAAAGTGGAGAGATGATGAAGAGAAGAAACAGGATATGTAAATGTGATTTGTGAGAGAGAAAGGAAGTGAAAAAAGATAGAAAAGAGAAAGGATAAAAGAGGGGGGATAATGTAGAAGATGAGTATGGAACCTGCATTACCTCATCTATCATATCTTCAATCATGCTTGCTATATATCTCCTGCAAGTAGTTCAACTACCAGCAAACATGTATCATATTTTACCCTGTATATACTGTCCAGTTCTTATTATACATTAATACAGTACAATGAGACTGTGTTATGTTTCAATAAATATAACAGAACAGATAGTAGAAACTGGAGTGTATACTAATATGATAGAGAGAATAAAACAGATACAATGAAAAAGAAATATTGCTGTAAGTCTGGCAATAGACTGATTTGGACTTTTACTGGTGTAACAAACCAAGAAACGTTCTGCTTGAGCAATAGACTGGATGCCTTAAAAGAATGAAGAAATATTTATTTTTTGAAGAAAGTCTGTTGGGAAATGATGCCGGACGTAAGTGTATAGAACTGCAACACCATAACACCATAATAGAGACACTAAGATATATGGGCAGATGAAAAGAAAAGGAATAAAAGACAAATTGATTTCACCAACAGTTCTTGAAGACATAGTTAGTTGTTTGGAAAGTAGTTTGTTTCTAGTTATTTGAAAAATTTCTAAGTTGATATAAGACGCAAAACTAAAAGGACATATAAAACAAAAATCAGCAAATTTTGGAGGAAAATTATTCTTACTAAAGACTCTGTGATTCTCTGGTGACAAAAGTCCTACAGAAAACATATTAAAGAATGCTGCAAGTAAAGAATGCCCTTTATATTGTAACAGGTTTAGAATATTGTAGTTTGAGATGAAAATTAAGAAAGTAAGTTCAGTAAATATTTACAAAAGCAGAGTTTGATAGCATCCATGTTGATGCTACATTCAATAGTGCAATATTGTATGTATATACATACATATGTACACACACACACACACACACACATTTGATATATATAGATATGAATATTATATATATGTTTACATGTGTATGTGAATATATATATATATATATATACATAAATATGTGTGTGTATCTATCTATCTATCTATCTATCTATCTATGCATATACATACATATATGTGTGTGTGTGTGTGTGTATGTGTATATATATATATATATATATATATATATATATATACACACATAAGGTGAGGAAGAGGGAGAAAAATCTTATGGAAAACTTAATATAGGAAAATCTTATGGAAAACTTGCAATATTAAATTCATGAATAAAACAGGTAGATCCATCAAATTTATTATTTTTTTTTTTGTAAAAATTTATGTAGAATGGATTGTAAGTTTTGTGTAATAACCCACACACTGGCTGCCAGAAGAAAAACATTGCATATTACATAAGAATCATGTAAAAATTTTATAAGAGAAACAAACGGCTCTGAATATATATATATGAAAAGTTCAAACATTTCACCTTTGCTTCAAGTTGGAGATTCAGGATTCAGTGGGATTTGAACATTTAAACAACAACGTTAAAGCGAAACAATTTTATTCATTCATGTGCAGGACAGATAGGATATATTGATTAATAGCTATAGTAAGGATATATTAACTCTCACAAAGGATCAAATTCTGTGACAAGTCAATGATTTGGTTAGTATGATGAGACGTAAAAATTTGACATTGACCATTAAGTTTGAGTGGTACAGTACTGGTGCCTCCAACTAATTTTTCAATCACACTATAAATTTGGCGTGCAGTATATTACTATAAAGTCTTACTTTGCATCATAGTTGCGTGCATGCAACATCTGTAATAGACCCAGGCTAGAGTGAAATGTAGGTGTCAGCTAATATTTTAGGAATCTGTTGTAAATACTTATAAGTCATATATGGGTTATGGGCATGTATATGTTTATGCAGTGTACATGCTGTGCTAACAAGTAACAAAATGGAATAAAAGAACTAAAATGAGTTATGAATAAATCATAAGCCAAAATCATAAGCCCACAGCAACTGGGCTACCATGTTAGGTACCTGGAAAACTACTAGTATTATAGTTTTAAACTTTCTAACTATTAAACACAACAATATAGAAAGACAGTTTAAGATAAAATAAATAAATGAATAATAAAAAAACTTATTTATAATATGTCTATAGCCTGGAGTATCTATATTCATTGGAGCTGTGATTCTATCAAAGTATATCGTGAAGCTATTATAAATACAATTATATTGTTATGAATATAAAAATAACATATATTACTCAATTAAGATATGTTTTATATAGCATGATAGTCCTAAATAAGGACAGTATCTACTACAATCAATAACAAACCACAAAATAAGAAATGGTGATAGTGAGAGGGCTACACAGACACCAAGGTAACTAAAGAAATAACATTACAAATAAAAATTATAGAATAAAATAATATCGAAAACATAAAGTCAAATTGTTAGATGAGAAAACCCACCCACTCAATTTCTACAATACTAGTTCCTAAAGAAAAAAATACACCATATCTAACACTGATAAAGGGATAAGGTAGCATAATATGATTTGAAAGTATGAAAGAGTATGAGAGAGGGAGATTAAGAACTGAAAGTATGATGTAATAATAAGAAAAAGTATATTCTACAATTTGATCAACACCTAACAAAACATCATAATCACCATCACTACCACAATAACTAAAACAATGGACACCCTAAAGATAAAAAACAAAAACTTGTGTATGAATTTTTCAACTTGTGTTATCCCAGTTTTTAGAGCCTATTCTGTGAGTCAACTGAAAGGATCATGTAAGGAAGGGTATTTATTTATAAAACACTGTTGCAAAACATTTCATCAAACCCATGCCAGCATGGAAAAGTGGACATAAAAATGATGTTGATAATGATAAAATAGAAATATGAAAATAATATATTAATTCTTTTATCTTCTATTTGTTTCAGTCATAGCTCTTTGGCCATGTTGGGGCTCAGCTCTGAAGGGTTTTACTCACATAAATTGGCACTAGTACTTATTTTTTCAAAATTTGGTACTTACTCTATCAGGCTCTTTTGCTGAACCACTAAGTTATATGAATAAACAAACACTGGGTGTCATGTAGTGATGGGGACGAACATACATACGCACATGAATATATATGATAAGCTTCCACACAGTTTCCTTCTACTAAATTCACTCACAAGGCATTCTATACCAGAAGAAATTTACCCAGTATGCTATGTTGTGGGACTGAACCTGAAACCATGTGGTTATGAAACAAGCTTCTTGACCACAGAGTCATGCCTGCACCATAATGATAAAAATTTGTTAATAATTCCTCCAAGAATTGTAGAATGGTGTGACTGTAAAGCTTTGAAGATGAGAAAGACATTGACAAAATGTGAGATGTAGAGAAGATGAATGTAAATAAAAAACACAGTAAAAAGTAGTGGAAACATTGTCATTGTAGTCATTATTATCTTTATTATTTTATTGTCTTTGCACAGCTTCTAACGCTGGAGATGTACTACGGTGTCAGCTGTTCACTACCAGTGAACTGAGGTAACATCCCTTATTTTTGAGCACTATCCCAAATATTTGAGCTGTTCCAAGCAGTGTTGTTTTCTACAAGTGCTCCACCCTTATTGCAGCCCCTATTTGTTCCATGTACTTCTCAAGATTTTTACTCACTGTTCCCAGTACTCTGACAATTATTGGTACTACTACCACCTTTTTTCAGTGACCACAACTGCTTAACCTCCCAAGCTAACCTGTCATATCTATCGACTGTTATTATTATCATTATTGTTATTAAGGCAGCGAGCTTGCAATCATTTCCAAGCTGGGAAAATGTTTAGGAGCATTTTTTCTGACTTTACATTCTGAGTTCAAATGCTGCTAGAGTTGACTTTACCTTTCATCATTTTGGAGTCGATATAATTGACTTATCTCTTCCCCACAAATTGTTGGTCTTGTGCCAAAATTCGAAGTCATTATAATAATAATAACAATAATAATAATAATAATAATAATAATAATAATAATAATAATAATAATGATAATAATAATAATAATAATAACATTAATAATAAGGCAACTACCATACCAGTGATTGTAGGAACTCTAGGAATGATAAAAAAAAGGTACTGAAACCTATTTGAAAATGATACCAGGCTTACCATCTCTTCAGGAAGTGTAAAAAATCGTGTTAACTGGAATGACTCATTTACTGAGAAGAGCATTATTGCTGTGAAAACAACATTCATTCATGAATTTATTTATTTATTAATTTTTTTTTTTTAAATACATATTTTACCTGTGAATTTGTGTGTAGACTGGGAATGCATACAATGAGCTTCTCTGCCCTAGGTGTACAGAAAACACTTGGCGAGAAATGGAAGAAAATTTGAAGAAAGAAGAAAAACAACAACTGCAACATAATAATAATAATAATAATTATTATTACTATTATTATTATTATTATTATTATTATTATTATTTTAAATTTCATGTCTGCTTTTTCCATATTGGCATTGATTAGATGAAACCTCTTAAGTCAGTATGCTACAATTGGATGTCCTTCATAACACCAACCCTTAACTTGTTCTAAGTAATGTTATTTCGTGCCAAACACTCAAATGCTGTTATTTTAGTCCTGACACTATTCACATGTTAAATCCATCTTCAAACAAGTATAACCCAGGAATAATATTTTTTACTATCATATTTTTCTAATATAAATTTTCAATATAGTTTGAAATTATTCCATGGCATTTGATTTATTTCAATGCCAGTTTTGTCTGTAACGAAGAAAAGCCAACATACTAATTGCTGTATGACAAATGCCTTCCTTGCTCTTCCTCTCTCTCCTTCTCTTCTTTTTTCTCTATCTTCGTCTTTCTCTTAATCAGTTTCTTTTTTTCTCTTTCTCATCAGCTGCCACCCTCATCTATTACTCTTTTGCACATCCGCTTATGCTCATTGGTTATCTTCCTTTCTCATGTTGTCCTTCTTTCTCTCACACACTTGTTGCTTTTCGTTTCTTCTCTTTCACCAGTTGCCTTGATTCAGAATCTAATGGACATACACATACAAATACACACACATGCTCTCACATACATATGGATACACATATAGGCACACATGCACAGACACACACACATGCACACATAAACTCTCACACACACACACACACACACACACACACACAAACACACACACGCATTAATGCTATTATAATATATAATAGCAATCATTTAAAAAAACAAAAAAACTGCTGATTCCCATTGATCATTTCAAACCAAGAATTACCATTTATTCAGTGAGCAATTTTTGCAGAAATTCTCTTGGTGATATTGAAATACAATGTTATGATGTATAGTGATAGACAACAGAAGCAAATCTAAGAAAAGAAATTGATTTGGACAATGGCCACTATAGTAATACTCAGAGACATCTATTTAGCATAAGAATGTACCATTAGAACAAAAACAATAAATAAAACAAAAAAGTTTATCAATTAAGTGTGTCATGTCAAAGATGTATTAAGAATTGAGAGGTGATTCCCTTTATGTTATGGTAACTATTGTTTATCTGAAGTGAAGAATAGATATTCAAACATGAATTTTCTTTAATTCTTTTACATTTTTGAGTCATTTGACTGTGACAATACTTGATATATAACCCTTAGTCCTTCTAGTCACTAATATTCATTTCAAATTTTAGTACAAGGCCAGCAACATCAGGAAAGAGGGTAAGTCAATTACATTGATCTCAATAATCAACTGATACTTATTTTATCGATGCTGAAAGGATAAAAAGCAAAGTCAACCTTGGTGGAATTTGAACTCAGAATGTAAAAACAGACAAAATACTGCTAAGCATTTTGCCCCATGCGTTTAACAATTATACCAGTTTGCCCCCTTTTTCTACTCACTAATATTGGCCACAGGATTAAGTTTAACAATCTTTATTGTTGGTTAAGTTATACATTTGGATAAAATGAGTTGCACTTCAACATAACAATTATCATCAGAATCAACATTGTTTTAATTTACTTTACTAGGTTCAGATTGTAAGTTGCAGCCATGTTGGGGCACAGCTGTTGCTGTTTACAAAAACCTAGGTTTTCCAAATAGCCACCCATCTAAGTACTAACTAGGCTCAACATTGCTTAACTTTGGTGATTGAATGTGAACCAGTGTTTTCAATGGGATAATGTCATAATGTCCACTTTCCCATACTGGCATTGGTTGGATGGAATTTGTTGATGTGGATTTTCTATGGATAGATGTCAAGACAAGGAGACAGTAATGCACAAATGAACATGCCCATGCACACACACACACTCACACAGACACACACATAGACGCACAGACACACACACACATACACACATACTTACGCACACACACACACCATATACATGTAGAAGATAACATTTATGGCAAAGTATTGTGGAACTTACAACTCTTGTACCCTCACTTTAAATTCTCAATTGTACTTATATCATCAGAGGTGTATTAGGTAATGGACCAAAAAATTCCACAAAAACTTATGCACGCAGGCTTTTGTTTGTTAAACTCCACTATGTATTATTCAATCTGAAGATAAAGTAGAAGATACTTGCTGACGATTTTGAGCAGAGTGACTTAATTTACAACCATATGGCTGAAGATCTCACTCCTCAACCACACACACACACAAATACATATATATGTGTATATATATATATATATATATATATATATATATATATATATATATATATATATATATATATATATATATATATATATATATACACATTGGTTGTCAAGCAATGGTGGGGGGACAAACATAGACACACATACAAATGTATACATATATATATATACATATATATATATATATATATATATATATATATGGCTGCTCTGCATTGACAAGGGGCAACACCCTGAAACTAGTCATTTCTCAAAATACAATGTTTATATACCAAAAAGATTTTCTAACATTTTTCTAACATTTTTCTAACATTTTTCTGACATAATTTAAATATATACTTTAACCATGTAACACAAGCCTTCTGTAGTTTTTTCACTCTTATTATCTTTTATACATCCAACCACGTGCTTTCACATACAAACTTTCTCACACACATATATATATATATATATATACGTATGAGTAAAATTTGAATGTAAACACTGAAAGATAATATTATTGTTAATATGATCTGTGGTGAATATAAGTAACTGATAATAATATACATGTATACACACACACACACACACACACACATAAATATATATATATATATATATATATATATATATATATATATATAGATAGATAGATAGATAGATAGATAGATACATAGATACATACATACATATATATATATATATATATATATATATATATATATATATATATATATATATATGTGTGTGTGTGTGTGTGTGTACGTGTGTGCGTGTGTGTGTATGTGTGTGTGTATGTATACATATATATTATTATCAATTACTTATATTCACCACAGATCATATTAACAATAATATCTTTCTTTCAGTGTTTACATTCAAATTTTACTCATAGGTATATATATATATATATATATATATATATATATATATATATATATATATACAACAGGTAGCCTAGACTGTGCCAGTGCTCTATTCACCACTTAAACACACTAATCGACTTGTACCTATTAGTCCAAGATATTATATATATATATATATATATATATATATATATATATATATATTATTGTCCTATCATCACTAAGCTTTTTCGTAGAATATTTTTTCTTTAAATCCAATGTCATACTAAAGTTCAGAATGACACACTTTTGAGCCACATGGCAAATCTTACACCACAGTGGGTTAACATGAAATGTCTGTTATATCATTAGGTAATCTAGAAACAAAATGGTTTAAATCCCTCCACATAAACCTGACTATTAGCATCATTACACCTTAATTGTAATATGTTCTGTAAATAACATATTACACATACTCACCTACACACACATACACACACACACACACACACACACACACACACACACACACACATACATATGCTTGCATATACATGCATATACATACATACTTACATACGTACATACATACATACATACCTATATATCATCATCATCATCATCATCATTATCATTGACGTTTAACGTCCGCTTTCCATGCTGGCATGGGTTGGACGGCTTGACTGAGGGCTGGCAAGCCAGAAGGCTGCACCAGGCTCCAATCTCATCTGGCAAAGTTTCTACAGCTGGATGCCCTTCCTAATGCCAACCACTCTGTGAGTGTAATATATATATATATATATATATATATGTATGTGTTATATATATATATATATATATATATATATATGTATGTGTTATATATATATATATATATATATATATATATATATGTATGTGTTATATATATATATATATATATATATATATATATATATATATATATATATATATATATATATATATAACACAAAGAAATATAAGATATAAGAGCACAATACTTAGAACAAAATAAATGTACAAACTCATAAAACAAGCCACAAAGAATATCATTAATTATGGCATCAAATATTCAAAGAGAGTTGATGCCATCTTGGTTTTGACCTGCTTCTTTTTAGACATTCTATCAATGTTTATTTCATATGCCAATCTAATTTCCTTCAAAGAGCTGATGATTCAGGTGTAAACTCATCTAATTAATCTGTTCCTTTTCATTCCCACTGATCTCCAGTGATTCTTACTTTGTTGAACAGATTTCAGGCAAAATACCCCCAGCAGATTATTTCATAACTAGTTTACATCTACAGTTATGAAGCAAAGGAAAACTAATGAAAAGATTGGCAAAGAAAATGTGAGAAGGAAAGAAGAAAGTAAAGAAAGAAAGGTAGACAAGTTCTATTTCTTTTTTATTTTCATCATTGCACACACATGCACACATGTACGCACATTCTTTACTTGTTAATTTCCTAATAAAGTGTCTAATTATACAGCAGTGAATACTTTCTCATATAATTTATTATTTTTTATTGTTATATCCTAGGGCATATCATTTCACCTTCATTAAATACTGTTTTTTTCTTTCCTTTTCATAAATTGACTTTTACTGATTTTTACCATAGACATTCAATGTTCCTACAATTTTTTAATATTTCTGTTTATTATTAATCTTTGAAAATTCTTTTGAAGATGAGGCAAAAGTGTTTTAGGAAAAGGCTTTTTCTTTTCTTTTTTTTTGTTTGGTTTGTTTCTTTTTCATCTTTCATCAAAAGATGTTTAGAATATTTCAAATTGCTAGAAATGAATTCACAACCAATTTTCTCTCTTTCTCTTGAGTAAAACATGTTATTTATTCATTTACATATTTATTTAACATCTGTTCAATATTTCTATATTTATTTTTCGTATTTAATACTCAGTTTTATTATTTATCCTTGACTGCATTAGATAAAGTATTGAATAAATAATTGGAAGATTGTATATATAAAAATATAAATAATAAAAGAAAGTGTTGAATTATCTTGAAATATGAAGCAAAATCTATAACACCTGCTAGTTTCTTATTAGTATTTCTGACTGCTGTCAGAATGTATAGTGTTAGACATTCAGGACCATATATCAAACGAAATACACTGTCTATTCATTTGAATTCATTTTGAAAATAATCAAGAATCTAAAAGATTGAGTAATTAACTTATTCATTTATTCGTAAGTAAAGGTTCTTATATGGAAAAATTTGATGAAAGGTTTTAATTTAAAATAGGATGCTTAAAAGTAGATAGTATCATATAACCTGAGGTGAAGTGAGCGCTTAGTGAGGAAAGCAGGGAGTTGGTTATTCATATCTAATTAGAATCAATTCTTCAATTGCTGTGAACCTAATCTTGATGGGGTAATATGTCTTGAAAAATCTAAATACTTAAAGTAACGAATATAGTGTATAATTATTCTTATTCTTATCTTGATTAATTTTTACTTGTTTCGGTCATTTGATAGTAGCCATTCTGAGGAACAATTCTGAAGTGCTTTTGATGTTAATTTTAAGTATCTGGAATTTTTCTCTATTTATTACACCTTTAAGCTTTGGAACTTAAACATTGTTGTTAGTGATGTCAACATGAAGATAGACATAAATAGACACATACAAATGCATATCACACACACACACATGCATGATAAACATATATAGTTTTCAGCTACTAATTCCACTCACAAGACATTGGTTGGTCTAGGGCTATAGTTGAAGACATTTACTCAAGATGTCACCCAGTGGAACTGAACCCAAGGCTATGTACTCATGTACTTAACCACACAGCAATAGCAATAATGAATTTCTATTTATTTATTTATTTATGTTATTTTGTAGAGTTGAGTTTTGGATGCCACCATGGGTAAAGTGAGAAGATAAATGGGTTCCATCAGGTGGACTTGCTCTCAATACATTACCCAAAATTAATTATTCAATAACCCACCCTCAACCATAATCCAAAACGTTATTAATCTCCAGATCACTACAACTGAAGCAAAAGTAAATATATACCAATTAAAAGGTCAGTTCTTAAATAGATGAAATTTCTGCTGACATGGTATATTTGGAATAAATAACTTTTTATTTGGTGGTCAGAGCTACTGTTTTCATGCAAGAATTTTATCAACAAACAAAAACATTCTAAAGGCCAGATTTACTACAATTTAGTAGAATTGTGAACTTGTTCTTTAATTTCACATCCTCATAAAGTAAGTCATATTTGATTACTGAAACAAAGGGGGAAGTAGCCAAAGGGACAAGTTACATTCCCTTCACATGTGTTATGCTTCTGTGCAGAAAAACCTTCTGTTCATACTTTACATCTCTTATGGTGATTCACTTATAGTTGCATTGCAACTGTTCAAGCAAGTAACACAGCCTACAAAACTTAGCCAAACCACCTACCTCTACATATTTGATGACCCTTTCCCATCACCACAGATCATGTAAAGCAGTTCCCCAAAGCACAAAAGGCATCTCCATGCATCACACAGCATGTAAGTTTTCCTGCTTTGCAAACCACAGTCAGTTTTTTTATGTTTCTTGCTGGAATTGTCTCTAAAATCTTTTCAGTGTCCCTTTTTCCCTTTGTGGTGTCTAATTAAGAGCTGCATGCAACATACAATAAAATCATGCTTTTAAATTTATCATAGATACAGATATAATGAGTCAATCTGCAATGAATAGTGACGACAATCAAATCAATGCAATCATCCTTGACCTATATTAACTTATAACATCCTGATAAGAATTTTCTAAGTCAAAATCCCAGTCCTGAGCTGATTCTGCTACAAAACAAAGATTAATAGTAGAGGAAGGGGGGCAGTGAGCTGGCAGAAATGTTAGCACGCCGAGAGAAATGCTTAGCAGTATTTTGTCTGTTTTTATGTCCTGGGTTTAAATTCTGCCAAGGCTGACTTTGCCTTTCGGGGTCGATAAATTAAGTACCAGTTGCAAATTGGGGTCAATCTAATTGACTGGCCCGCTCTCTCAAAATTTTAGGCTTTGTGCCCTAGAGTAGAAAAAAATAATAGAGAAAGGGATTAGAGCTTTCTTCTTTACATTTGAGAGTTGGTCACTTCCTTTAAAATCAATGTAAACAAAATTAATATGATTCTTGTGATACCGTGCATTTCAGGACTGGTGACTGAAGCAGCCCTGTGCAGAACTGTGTCTTACAAGAAATTAAGAGTTAATCCATCAAATAAATTTGCTTCTCCTCAATTCATTATTGAATATATAAATCATAAAATAGGTCTGAATAAATATTCCTTAAATGATCTGAGGATATAAAATGAAGATCTCAACTCACTTGGAGTTAGTGTACAGTAAAGAGAAATACATTGACTATTAGTTGCAAACAATCTTTCACTTCTCCAAGAAGTACTGACTATTCTCCTTACTTTATTTTTTTCACTGGTTGCAGACATTAAACTGTGGCTATCTTGAAGCACCGACTCCAAGGGTTTGAGTTGAGTATAAAGATTCATATTATTCATATTGGTTCAGTACTTATTGTATTACCTATTTTATCAGTCTCTCAGTTGTTTTTGACATAAAAGGAAACAATTTGGCATTCTGGTTTATATTAATAAACATGGACATAAACATAGGGACAGGTACATATCATTATATAACATGTACAGATCCACTGAATTCTGAATTCAATTCGTAATTCATTGGTCAACCTGAAGCTATAGTAGAAGGCATTTACTGAAGTGCTGTGCAGTGTAATTGAAGCATATGGGTGTGAAATGAACTTTTTAACTACATGGTTATGACTTCATCCAGTATTAAAACATTATCTTGGTGGTCATAGCCTGGTAGCTAATGCATCAATGCATCAGCTAAATATTTCTTTAATTTATACCAGTTATTCACTTTTGGTTTTCTTTGTCTATGTTTAGTTTAAATACATTGCATACATACATTTATACATTATATATTCACAAAGAAACAATTTAAGAGAGAAAATAAAAAGATAGGAGTAATACAACTTATATAAAAGGAACATGAATGAGATGGGAAATAAAACAGTAGAACTGCTTCCATATGATTAAATCAGCTGACAATGTATTCTGTTATATCCAGAAATACACAGTATTCAATAAATGTGTTCAGGATACAAACTAGTTGATTTTATCTTTGCACAATTTCTCAGACTTCCAAATGTCACAGACACTTTAACATCCATGTGAAATGCAACCACAACAACAACATCAATAATAACAGTAACAGTAGAAACAGCGAAGGAAATTGATTAAAAAATGGAAAAAGATTTATTAAAAATAGAATGGTTGTTATTGAAACGCTTTTCCCTACTTCTGTCAAAAGAGTAATCAAATATTTTGGAAGTAGTATTATTTAAAAATATAAGATACTTTAAGTTGTGGATAAGAAAACAATTAATTATTTGTAATAAACAGCCGGAAATTCCTGCGAGACAGCTTGCTGAGTGTCACAG
The DNA here is from genome assembly GCF_046866305.1 of Octopus bimaculoides. Lineage (NCBI taxonomy): Eukaryota > Metazoa > Mollusca > Cephalopoda > Octopoda > Octopodidae > Octopus > Octopus bimaculoides. The sequence continues at coordinate 35,291,019 of NC_142945.1, read as the reverse complement.
ACCAAATCTGTGGCTGGTGCAAAGTCCCTTCCAGACCTAGGGTAACATGGTGGTGGAACAATACTGGAAGAGTTGGGGTAGCAGGAGAATGTATCAGATAGCCAAAAGGGAAGCTAAGAGACAGGTATATATAGCCAAGGGAGTAGCAGAAAAGAAGAAGTTTGCTAATGTTCAGTGACTGATGACCAAAGAACAGAAGTATTTCAGATTGCAAGACAGTGTGTGAGAGAAAACCGTGATGTCATAGGACAGAAATGTATCCACATGGATTATGGTGCCCTTGCGTTTAATGATTCTGCAAAAGAAACAGGTTTGGAGAAGCCTTTATAAAAGACTGCTGAATGTGGAGAATGAATGGGAGGAGGAGAGTCTGCCAAAGGTTGACCCAACTGAGGGACCAGCTATCTGAATTGATAGTACCCAGGTAGATAAAGTAATTAAGTATATGAAGAGAGGGAGTGCATCTGGACCACCAGGAATCACTGCTGGGATGCTTGAAATATCGGGTGGTGTGGGTTATGGTCTTGTCAGGTATTTCATGAAGGAGTCATACCCAATGACTGGTGTAGTAGCACCATAGTCAACTGCTACAAGGGGAAAGGTAATGCTTTAAATAGAAGTAACTACAGGGGTATCAAATTATTGGATCAGGTGATGAAAGTTACAGAGAGGGTCATAGCCCAACTAATTAGGGAGAGAGTTAGCCTAGATGAGATGCAGTTTGGTTTTGTGCCAGGCGGAAGTACCGCTGATGCTATATTTCAGGTAAGGTAACTGCAGGAGAAATACCTAGCCAAAGATAAACCATTGTACTTGGCTTTTGTTGACTTGGAGAAAGGGTCCCCTGATCTCTTGTTTGGTGGTCAATGTCGAAACTGGGGATAGATGAGTAACTGGTAAGAGCTGTACAAGCCCTATACAGGGATGCTGTCAGAAAGGTGAGTATTAGCAACAAGTATAGTGAAGAATTCAAAGTAGAAGTAGGGGTTCACCAAGGATCAGTCCTCATCCCTCCTTCTTATTCATTATAGTTCACCTGGCAATATCAGAGGAATTCAAGACAGGCTGCCTTGGGAGCTCCTCTATGCTGATGACCTTGTGGGATAATAGCTGAGTCACTGCCAAAACTGGAGACGAAGTTCAGGGTGTGGAAGCAAGGTCTAGAGTAAAAGGGCATTAGGGTTAACCTAGCAAAAACCAAAGTCTTAGTAAGTAGGAAGGCTGTCAAATCACGACCCCCTTCAGGTAGATGGCCCCACTCAATCTGTAGGAAAGGCATGGGTAGAAACTTCATATGATGTACCCAGTGTAAGCTATGGACACATAAAAGGTGCAGCAATATATATAGTTTTTGTGTGTGGCAGATGCACTGAGGTAATAAACTCTGAAGATGTACAGAAAACTGAATCCATCACATGCCAGGGGGAGAAACTAGTAGTTAATAGCTTCTGCTACCTAGGCGACCAAGTTTGTAGTGGGGGGCGGTTGCTCTGAGAGTGTAGCAACTAGAGTAAGAATAGCCTGGACAAAGTTCAGGGAGCTCCTACCTCTGCTGGTAACTAAGGGCCTCTCGCTCAGGGTGAAAGGTAGACTATATGATGCATGTATGCGAACTGCCCTGCTACACAGCAGTGGAACATGGGCCATGAATGCTGAGGACATGCATAGGCTTGAAAGAAATGAAGCTAATATGCTCTGCTGGATGTGTAATGTCAGTGTGCATACACAACAGAGTGTAAGTGCCCTGAGAGAAAAGTTAGGCATAAGAAGCATCAAATGTAGTATGCAAGAGAGGCGACTGAGCTGGTATGTATATATATATCATCATCATCATCATCGTTTAACGTCCGCTTTCCATGCTAGCATGGGTTATATATATACTTATGAAGAACAGATAGACAGCCGGCAACTGATGAAGGGTCGTTCTTTATGTCTTTATGTCCTGTTTTCCATTTGTTTTTCTGCATCATTAGTAGATCTTGAACTCATATTGAACTGAATTGTTTTCATATTTCATGTTGTTTACCGTTGGTGACGTCCTGTAGCCATATATGCATATGTATATATATACTCTTTTACTCTCTCTTTTACTTGTTTCAGTCATTTGACTGCGGCCATGCTGGAGCACCGCCTTTAGTCAAGCAAATCGACCCTGGGACTTATTCCTTGTAAGCCTAGTACTTATGCTATCCATCTCTTTTTGCCGAACCGCTAAGTGACGGGGACATAAACACACCAGCATCAGTTGTCAAGCAATGCTAGGGAGACAAACACAGACACACAAACACACACACATATATATATACATATATACGACGGGCTTCTTTCAGTTTCCGTCTACCAAATCCACTCACAAGGCTTTGGTCAGCCCGAGGCTATAGTAGAAGACACTTGTCCAAGATGCCACGCAGTGGGACTGAACACGGAATCATGTGGTTGGTAAGCAAGCTACTAATCACACAGCCACTCCTGCACCTACTATATATATATATTATTTATATTATATATATATAGGCACAGGCGTGAGAGTGTGGTAAGAAGCTCGCTTCCCAACAACATTGTTCCAGGTTCAGTCTCACTGCCTGGCACCTTGGGTAATTGTCTTCTACTATAGCCTCGGGCGAACCAAAGCCTTGTGAGTGCATTTGGTAGATAGAAACTGA
>NC_142945.1:35270856-35283356 GCF_046866305.1 Octopus bimaculoides | reverse complement strand
GGCATATTTTGTGCATGAGAAAAATAGCTAATTACATAAACTATAATACCAATAAGAATAACCAGTGATAAAGGAAGCTACGAAGGACTGTCTACGAGATCGCTTCACTGGCTAGAAACAATAGCTGACAATTTTTTTAATTTTCACCCTAACATTTAATAAGAGAAAGATATATATATATATATATATATATACACACACACACATATATATATATATATATATATATATATATATATATATATATATATATATATATATATATATATATATATATATATATATATATATATATATATATATACATATTAAAATATAGATATGCAGGGCAGGGAATCGTCAATTAATAATAAAATTAATAATTAACAATTTTGCCGGGTAGCTCAGTATGAAAAAACCTTTTCGGTATATAATCATAAATATATAGGGATTGACAGTAACCTGCTTCTCCAACATACTGAGAATTCAGAAATAGCAGCCAAAGAACTACTGATTCCAAAACTACAAATTTTACTCTAAATTGATAGCGGTATTCTTGATACACAGAATATCGCTATCAATTTAGAGTAAAATTTGTAGTTTTGGAATCAGTAGTTCTTTGGCTGCTATTTCTGAATTCTCAGTATGTTGGAGAAGCAGGTTACTGTCAATCCCTATATATTTATGATTATATATATACATATATATATATATATATATATATATATATATATATATATATATATACATATATATATATATATACATATATATACATATATACATATATATACATATATATATATATATATATATATATATATATATATATATATATATATATATATATACACGCACTCATGTATATCCATATATAAGTTAAATATGGATATAGACGTGATGCAAGTTGCAATATAGTTAATTAGAATGTAGGTGGTGGATATTTAAGACTTTGTTGAAACTGATATCAAAGATACATTGGAAAGAATGAAGCAGTAGTATATTGTGCATGACAAGTGGACAGTGAAATATTCAATTAATCTGAGTCTGTTGGGGATTTTCAAAATAGTCTGGATGTTATATGAGAATTTGGTGAACTGCAAATAAACTGGAAGCCTAGAAGAGTGCCTTATATTTAGAAGTTTTATTGAATTAGATATCAACAGAAGTCAGAAACCCCTTTATTTTTCTGGACATATAGCATTCAGTGTCCTGGCGATTACATAAGAGTTTCTATGGAATGATATTCTGTCACTAGCTCAGGTGCTAGTCAGGTTGATATCCAACCTGACTAGTACCTCTATGGGTGCTTATTGTTTCATCCTTTACCTTGTCTGAGTCATTAAAATATGACCATGCAAGGGCACTTCATACACTTTTTAGTTGTCTATCTTTTAAGTTTATCTCTATAGATTTCCTATAGAGACAGCACTACAAGTTACAATGTTTCGTAAATGAATACATATACATAAATAATATGCTTGAAAATAGAAAGAACAGGTGATGGGTGTATCTGCATATTTCGAGAGTAATTGCTCTTTCATTAGTATCACATCCAAACCATCAACCATCCACAAACACACTGCTTAAATACCCTTTGAGTTTAGCAATCTAACACAACCGGATAGATCAACTAACATATTAAACACAATCCTGGTAACTGGTGTGTACCTGTTAATTGCTATGTAATTAATTAGTCAATTGTATATATTGACATTGGCACTTATTTTTAAGTCTGACACTTATGTTATCACTCTCTCTTTGTTGCAATGCTAAGTTATAAGATATAAACATACAGCATCATTTTTCACTTGATGCCAATATAAAGACAGATAGGAAACAGGTACAAGCACAGGAAATACAGGTACTACTCAATTTAGCCAGCTGTGGGGACTAGAACAATGTGAAATAAAGTGTCTTGCTCAAGGACACAATGGGCCACCAGTTTCCCAACTCATGACCTTATGATCATGAGCTGGTGCTAACCACTAAGCCACACACCTTCACAACAAACATGCACAAAACAGACTCCTGTATAGCTTATGTTTAAGAATTTTACCCACAAGATTATTGTAGAAGGTATCAGTGCAAGATATGGCGTGCAACTGAAGCCCAAAATACACATTTGCAAAGTAAACACTTTAAACACACTGTCGTATCTCTACCTGTGCATAATTTATCTCTACTATTGTTACAAAGCTATGTATTTTCAAGGGAAGAATAAACTGTAGGAGATTGAAGGGAAACAGTAGACTCCAAGGAAACAAGTAGTTGTGCATGCCAGTAGCAAGGACAAAATATTGACAAGTGGAATAAATTACTTGTGCCTTGAGGAAGAAAAGATGTCTAACATTTTGGACAGAACCTTTTGTCATAAAGAGTTGAATTGCTAGAGTTGCAGCGTTTGATAAAACAGATGGGAGAGATAGTGAGAGCGAGAAATAAATTTAATGGTGAGGAATAAGACAGCAGGAGGAGAGCAAGACAATAAAGAGAAAGAAGTGTTATTGGGAAGAATGGTAAGGTAAGAATGAAGAGAAAATGAACAGGAATACTGGCAGATTTGAGAAACATTGATGGGTAAGAAAAAAATGCTTAATGCATACCCAATAGATTAAATTGAGTGGATAACTAAATTTATATTAATAGCACTAGGTGCAAGTGTAGCTGTGTGACACCTTGGGCAATGGTCTTCTACTGTAGTTTCAGGCCAACCAGAGCCTTGCAAGTGGATTTGATAGATGGAAACTGAAAAGAAGCCCATCTATCTATCTATCTATCTATCTATCTATCTATCTATCTATCTGCCTGCCTGCCTACCTGCCTGCCTGCCTGCCTGCCTACCGACCGACCGACCGACCGACCGACCGACCGACCCACCTACCTACCTACCTACCTACCTATCTATCTATCTATCTGCCTGCCTGCCTGCCTGCCTGCCTGCCTGCCTGCCTGCCTGCCTACCGACCGACCGACCGACCGACCGACCTACCTACCTACCTATCTATCTATCTATCTATCTATCTACCTACCTATCTATCTATCCATCTATCTATCTATCTATCGTTATATATACATATATATACATATATGCATGTGTGTGAGTGTGTGTGTGTGTGTGTGTGTACATGCCGCATCCTCCACTGCTTGTCACCTGGTGCTGGTGTGTTTATGTCCTTGTAGCTTAGCGGTTCACCAAAAGCAACTGATAGAGTAAGTACCAGCCTCTAAAAAGCATAAGTACTGAGGTTAATACATTCAACTAAAATTTATTCTAGGTGGTACCCCAGCATAGCCTCAGTCTAAAGACTGAAACAAGGATAGGGCAAAAGACAAAAGAACACTAGAGGAATAACACAGAATGTTAACCCTAGCTGGTAATGAACCCCAAACATAGCTGGATGCAAGGAATTACTCTTTAGAGACATTTAATCTGGTGCTGTATTCTTTCAGTTAAATTTGAGTGGAAAATTAACATTTGTTTTATAAGATGCAGATTCGAGCTCAGATACCTCTTAGATCTGTATGAAGTCAACAGACAGATAGTCCAAAATTCACTCTCATTAATAGGAACCAGAACAGATTTTGGTTTTAATTGTCAGTTCCATGTAAGGGTCAATGTGTATCAAGTTAGTCTACTTAAAATGTACCTCATGCAGGTAAATAAACTTCAGTCTTCGTCCCACCTCACCCATTGAGAATTGAAACAAAAAACATGACATCGAGGAAGCAGGATCCAATGAGAGGAACCTCTACATGGTTACTGAACTTACTAGAAATAATAACCAAATTTCTCTCAAATCAGACCTTACCATCTTAAGAAAAAGGACATACTGTCTAAAATAATCTTAGGCACACCATGTCTAGGAAAACTATAAAAAATATGATTACTACTGCAATAGTTTTGTTCAGAGGTCTGCTTAACTAGAGCTAATCTGGGGATAAAGAACAAGAAAAAATGAAAGAAATCCAATGAAAATTCTGGTTCTCTAATTGGCACCACACATATACGGTTAACTTCATTGAGGGAAGTCTGGACATTAAAGTTTAAAACTAAAAGATAGTATATTAAGTGTTGTATACCTACAAACCCGATATGGTCATTCAATCTGCTAGAAATAACAATCAAATCTTCCTCAGATCATACACTATTACCTTAAAAAGTAGAAGACACAATGGATAAAGTAGTTTTAAGTATTTCTTATCTGAATAGAGATGACCTGTTCATGACTAGAATATCTTTGAACATAGGTCTGCTTAATCAGAGCTGATCTGAAAGATTTGAGATCTCCAAATGAGCTGAGTGAAACTTATTAACTCCTACCAAATGTGCTGAGTGCCACTTTCATTTGTTTGTCCACTTACTCCTTTCTCTCTCTCTCTTTCTATCTCTCTCTCTCTCTCTCTCTCTTTTCATTTTACGTCTAACTTGGTTGGGCTGATGCTTCAAAGTTTAGCATTTATCTGAATATCCTTCCTATTGAGATCTCACAATTGCATATGGTCAGAAATATAATATATAAGAAGAACTTAAGTCAATCATTAGTTCTAGAACAGTCTCAAAACTTCCAAGCAGAAAGTAACCACACTTACCAAATACCTCAGGTATAAATAATATTTCAAATGTGCATTAAACATATTAATGTGAATGAGCTGATGTGCATGTGTGTATGTTGGTCTGCATGCACTCTCATATGTGTAAATGTGTCTTTATGTGCATTAAATGAACCATGTTATTTATAATGAGAGATAGAGAAATGGTTTAAATAAGCTATTGATCACTTAACCCACACATGATTGATCACTTAATGTTTGAAGCAGTCTGCCACAATCTTGATTGTTATTAAGGACATGCCATAGAGACAGTCAACAGAGAAATAATATTTTTTTTTGCAAGTTTGAGTGCCAAGTAAAATAAGCCAAATTTCTTCCAATTGCTACTTTTAGATTCTCTGAGATTCACATTACATTGCTCTCCTGTGGGTCACAGATAATAACTAGTTTAATACCTGATACCAAATCATTATTATATACAGTTACCATGTCAGATTTTTTGAAACAGTGTTTATATGCTCTGAATACCTGACCAAAAGGGCTCATTATGGCTTTCCATATATTTTGGTTGAGTTAAAAATTAATATTAAAATGTAATTTGGAGGCCTGAAAATAGTCTATTATGTACTCTTTGAATTATATTACAATATTGTTTTTTTTTTCCTATGTATCCTTATAGCTAAGACAGAGGAGGAAGCACAGCACTGTGACTAATGGCTGCTGTCGTTGAGAGCAACACTCTAAGATACAGAAATATCTTCATACCAGAGATTTCACTCAAATGTGTGCAACAAAATAGACACCTCTAAATGCACCCAAGGGTGTTAAAGTGAGAGAAAGATCAAGTCTTCCATTCCTGGTCTAATAACTATGTACTATATTAAACAGGAAGAAATCTATGGTGTTTTTGTAGTTAATTGTGGTTTAAAGCAGTATGAAAATTTGTTATTATTAAATCAGAAAATTTGTCAGAATAGTATGACAAAATGCTGGTTTAGATTTTAATCATTAAACATATTGATAGGTGAGGTGATAGAAAGCGTGAACATTTTAGCAGATAGATAGATGAAGAGCTAGAAAGAGAGATGTGTAAATAGATGGATAAATCAACAACCAAGCTAGCTGGCTGCTGGTAGACTGGCTGGCTGCTGGTTGGTAGGCAGGTAGTTAGGTAGGTAGAGAGATAAAAATGGAATTAAGTTAAATAACAAGTGTAGACAAAGCCTTGTTGCTGGACAAAATTTTTGAATTGTGTTGTGAATGCTTTTGGATCAGAAACTTCATCATTAGATGTACTGTTGGTGTGTTTGCTATCACATCAATAGCCAAGTGTCCAGATACTGTTACTATTTGGAAACACTATATTTGCAGTTTGAGTATGTTGCTTGAAATACACAATGTGTTATATTCATTTCACAAATATATCATTAAACAGAGAAATATCAAACATATCCTCATTCTTTTATTCTGTTACTGGTTTCAGTCAGTGGCCATGCTAAAGCATATCAACAGTTTTTGTTGATTGTGTCAGATCTAAGCATTTTGTTGACCCTTTTGAAAGGAAGGAAAAGCAAAAAATCACCTAAGCATAAAGGGAAGTAACTAGGTTGGAACCAAATAGTACACATTATTTTTGTTTGCATTGATTGTACCTTCACTGCTTCCTCCATACATATACATAGTTGTGTGTGTGTATTTATATGCACACACGCACATACACACAAACATTCAAACACAGCAGGCTCTTACAGTTTCAGTATACCAAAGTGCACTTACAAGTCTTGGGGGAAAAAATCAAGGCTATTGTAACAGACGCTTCTTTAAAGCATTAGGCAATGAAACTGAATCCAGGATCAAATGATTTTGAAGACATGACTAGACCAATCATTATAAAAAGTCTCACATGACATCATACATCAACAGCCTTTCACACCTCCCCTACAATGTCATTCTAAAAAATTAAGTCACACCATGAAATTTTTAAATCTACAAGATAATGTAATATTCATTAGAAACAAAGTGAATAAATAAATATTACATTTGACAGAGTAATCTGAATGCTAAAGGTTTGAAGTAACAGACAATAATTATCATAGCAAATTGAGTCACCAAAGTATATTTGAGAGTTAGAACATCCTTAACGGTTTCATTTTCATGCAGTCACTTAGAAGCATTTGTCAGTTATACTCCTCGTACTTACATACAGATGAGTACACTTGAGCCAGTGAGTGCTGGATATAAATATTTATAGACAATGTAGACCAAATAACAAGATAACAGACCAATATAATAGACCAAAATAATATACTAAATGAACTATTAATTCTTTAGTCTCCAAACTAAAACTTTATCTGCACTAGACAAATTTCCCAAGAGCAATTTGAAGCTGGTACTTTGATACTGGAAATAACAATGATGGTATTATGAAATGTGGTAAAACAATTATTTCAATTAGAACTCTGCACAAATGAAATGCAGTTATATTACTAAGTAGTTCCAATCAGTGCAATGCTGTTTAGAACTTGGTACATAAGTATGGTTGTGCAATATTACATGAAATCCAGAGGAAAATATCTCTTTGTAATGTGTTAAGAGGAAGTAAACTTATCAGGGTTCATCTTTTCTAGAACACTGAGTAAAGTTATAATGAAAAAAATGTTAATGGATTTACTGGGAATTGAACCTGTGCTGCAGATGTTGCTTACCAAGAGCTTATAATGCCTTATTAATACTTCACTACATTAGAGTATGAGGGAATTAATATACCTTGGTTATTTGTGTAATATGAAATTGATATAGTACTTTCAGAGATATAGTTGTTTCTTAGAGCGCAAGTACACGGGAATGCCGGTATGCTAATATATCGGTGCATTTATATATCTTGATTGACTTGAAAATTAGCAACATGAAACATTACTACAGTGCAATTTGGGGCCCTGTTGTTATGCATTGTTGCTAATATTGAATAACACTGCTCAGCCTTAACTCAATGGGCCTGTAGCATACTTGTAGATAACTAAAGAAAGTGTTTTGATAAAATTAACACTATGTAAAAATTGAGGAACACAATGTTTGAAGATTTTAGTTTTGAAGCATATTTAAGGATTTAAGACATATTTATAATTAGTATTTTAAAGCACACTTTAAAAACAGTAAGAAGTTTATAGTTTAAATTAGTTAACTTTTAAAACAGCATGGAAGCACCTTCACTGACTTTCTTGGCTTGGGTTTCTAAGAAATGAAGAGAATTGTGCAAGAGATTTTGTTGTTACATAAAGCAAGTTGTACAACTACTTAATATCTTTGTCGCTGGTTGGCATGATCTGGAATTTAATTTCAGAAGACAATTTATTGAAGTTATATTGGTGATCAAGTGGTGTCACTACATCAAAGCTCTCTCTCATTAGGTTGTATTGAATTATTTTTGCTGTTGTTTGTAACATTCTTAAATTGACACACTATTGAATTTTGTTCATTCACCAGAATACTTATTTCTTATTTCCAGCTGTAATTCATTGGAAATTTGGTGTGTTGATTCATTTCAAAAGTTTTTACTCCTTCTGATTTTGAGTTGTTTCCCTTGCCATTCTTTTGGTTTATTTAAACACTGTTTGACAATGTTTGCCTCTCCTCTATACAGGTATAGCCTTACTTAATTAAAGTTAGGGTACTCACTATATTAAGTGTGTTAGCATTTACTTCGCTATGTAACAATACCCTTTCTTCAGCACTAATATTTATATCGTATTTCTTTATTGCTCACAAGGGGCTAAACATAGAGGGGACAAACAAGGACAGACAAAGGGATTGTCGATTACATTGACCCCAATGCGTAACTGGTACTTAATTTATTGACCCCAAAAGGATGAAAGGCAAAGTTGACCACGGCGGAATTTGAACTCAGAACGTAGTGACAGACAAAATACCAATAAGCATTTCGCCCAGCATGCTAGCGTTTCTGCCAGCTCACCGCTTTAATACTCATATTAATATGCATATCTGTATAAAATACAAATGTGCAACAGCTAAGTATGGGACTACCAGCTCACACAACATCAGCTCATCCACTCCAGGAAGCATTTTGTTATAATTCAAGTTTGAGTGAATGCTTTTGAGCTAAAGAGGTAAACTTCTACATAGTTGTCTGAAATGCTAAAACAGTCAGCCAAATGTTCCTTAAATCACATACTTCCATTTTTTTTTTTAAAGGCTACATCGAGTAATGTTGTCCAAGATACATTATGCAATGATCATTTCTAGAACGCTCTGGATCATACATAGGTTTACTCAGTCAAGACTGACCTAGGGCTAAACAACAATGCCTGTTTCCATTAAAGTCATTTTATGCTGCTGTGAATTATAAAAACCAGATCTTCCTGGGAGCATTATTTACGATAAGTTGACATCCTTTCTAGGGAGACTAAACTCATAGTTAGCCATTGGTTGGCTTACTAAGTTTTTTTGTCAATAAGAAACAGTTGTTTATTGTAGAATATTACAGATCTGCAGATGGCTGCATTGATAGGATGTGAGTGTATGTGTGTTAACCATGGAAAAGTTAATGGTTTCTATCAAACATTATTTTCAATTCGATAAGGACTAGTGCAGAGTAAGTTTTTAAACAATACTCAAATATATTTAGTTATTACCTAAAATCATTTATTTCCCACTCACAACATATCTATTTCAAGTCCATTCCTTCATGTATAAAATATATTTACTGTAGCTTACCTGTTGTTTTTCCTGTGAATGGTGCTGCAGAATTATTTAATCTCTAAAGAATTTTATTTTCCTATTCTGATAAATGCACAATGCTTTCTATTTACTTAGTGATTCATCCTTCACAAGTTTACCAGCATCACTGAGCTCTATGCTTCACTGATGAGGTCAGAATAAGACAGTTACAATATATCTGGGTTTGCTTCTTGTATTTGCCAGAAAATACAAATAACATCAATCATTTACTAGTAATGGTCTTTTATATTCCCTCATATTCATGTTTCGTAATCTGTTTATTGCTTCATGCATTAAATCTATTAACACATTTATTCCTTTATTCCTAATAATTTAACTTTAAAAAATTTAGACATACAATAGCAGTTTGATAATGGGAGCAAGGAAGATGAAAATAATAGGAAAACCACACTCTATATTCTCTCTCTCTCTCTCTCTCTCTCTATATATATATATATATATATATATATATATATATATATATACATACATACACACACATGTATTCATACATGCAGTCATACATGCTTACATACATACATACATTCCAAGTGGCTTTCCGTTTTCCTATGTGTTTGTTCCGTTGTCTGTAGTTCATTGTTCTAACGTCCTGTACCCTGATATGCATATATATACACATGTAGATGTAAGTATGTACATATATGTGTGTATACATGTATATATATTCTTTGTATTATATATATATATATATATATATATACATGCAGTCCTACATACATACATACATGCATACATACAAACATTATATGTGTGTGTGTGTGTGCATGTTTGTATATAAGCATATGTATATATATTACGTGTATGTATGTAAGCATGTATGTCTTTATGCATAAATACATGTATTCATATATGTGAGTGTGTCAATATGTGTGTATGTGTCAATATGTGTGTATGTGTATATGTGTGCTATTAGTTTTAGAAAGAAAAACACAATATATATTTAAAAAGAAATCAAGAATTGAAGTGGAAAGTGGTGAAACCTAATGTGTTGAAAATGGAAACTAACAATGGGTAAAATATTAGATTAATGAGCCATGAGATTCAACAAGCTACAAAAATAAACAGTAAAGTTTTACATATATTTTCCTTCATTGCATGGGTAGGATGTTTCGGTCGTTGATGTAATAGCACTTAATTTTGTTGTGGTATGTTAGAAACCTTTTCCTTTCTATTACTAATAAAGCAATTAAAGGTTGAGCTGAAACTATTTTTGACAATCAGGAGGGAAACAAAATTGAAATAAAGTGTGAGGGTCCTTAACCTTAACATATTGCAGTAATTTTACAGAAGATTTAGCATTACATTGCTGGGTCATGAGTGTGGGAACATGTATGTGATAACTAGACCTGCTAAAGATAGCAGCTAAATTTTCTTCCAATCAAACCATAGCACCTTAAAAAAAAAAAAGATTCATGAATAATGTGATTCCTCGATACACAAGTCTGAAACATGAAAATAAGCAACAATATAAAACAATAAGGTTGTGCTTTATATTTGATTATAGTTCTTTGCAATAAAAGTTACTCTGTGACTAAAAAACATCAACAACAACCACCACAGCTTTATTCATAAATTGTAACTAGGTGCAGGTATGGCTCTTTGATAAGAAGTTTGTTTGCCAACCACATCGGCTTAGCGTTTAGTCCAGCTGTGTGGAATCTTGGACAAGTGTCTTCTATTATAGCTCTGGGTTGACCAAAGAATTGCAGAGAGGACTTGGTAGGCAGAGTCTGAAAAAAGCATATCATGTCTGTCTACCATCCATCTGTCTGTCTTTGTACATGTATGTATATGTGTGTGTGCAGGTACGTATGTGTGTCACTGTATCCTTGCATCGACATTATATAATTGTTGTAAACAAGTGTCCCTGTCATGCAAGGAGTGTTCTTCATGTCAAAACTCCCATGAAACCATTCCTAATCCCAGGTACATATTACCATACTCGGAAACAATTGTGAGTTGGCAACAGGAAGGGCATCTGACCATAGAAAACTCAATCTCAAAAGATACCACCTTACCCATGCGAGCATGGAAAAGCTGACATTAAAATTATGGTGAAGTTATTATAACTTATCTACACTTTTGCTCCTTTCATCACAAAAACAAGCACAAATGAACGAGGTCATTGGAATTATTTGTAGGTATTTGTAAATTCTTTTACTAAATATTTGTGTGACTTAGCAAATACTCGTCTTTGAAATGACAACAATTGAGAAATTGAGACAATTGAGATATGTTGGTAAACTGACTTTACATAAAAGGTTTCTTATTTTTCTTTCAGTAATGGTATTTGTATCTAAAGAAAGCAAACAAACAGTAAATTTACAATATTCTACGTGCATCAATAACAGAGTAATTACTGGCTAATCTGTTGATACAGTCTTTGTATAGGAGGGCGGATTTTGTGTTTGATTTTTCTTTTAAACAAAGCAAAAATGGCTGCTGTCTTAGAATAACAACTATGAATTAAGACATAGAATTTCATATCATTTATAAATACAATTTGTTTATTTCTAAACTCATTTGATTCAATAGAGCTTCAAATCCAACTTGAGCTTTCTCTTAATGATTCTAGTATAAATGAATGCTAAATATGACTTGAAGATGCTTTGCTACTATAAATGGATTATACAGCTTAATTGAATCTAGTAAAACAGACATGCATTTTATATTTTTATTGAAGGAAACCTTAATACATACACAAATACACATGGACATGTATGTATATGTGTGGCCTAGTGGTTAGGGTGTGGCATTCATGATTGCTAGATCATGGGTTAGGTTTGGGGACTGGGTGATGCATTGTGCTTCTGAGCAAAACAGTTCATTTCATGTTGTTCTGTGATCATATCAGCATCTGACATGTGGCACACTTGTGCACCTGTGCAAGCAATGTTGACTTAATGGAGCAAGTGAGCTAATGTACAGCACATATATTTGATCACTATGAAACAAATCATTTGTGCAGGTTCTTCAGCAATAACTAAATGCTCATATACCATCTTTGCTGGGAGATTCTATCATTTACACACACACACACACATATATATGCATATATATATTTATATATATATATATATATATATATATATATATATATATATATATATATATATATATATATATCTTTTATTTGTTTCAGCCATTGCCCAGTGACCAAGCCAAGCATGACCTTGAAGGATGTGGTCAAACGAATTGACTCCACATTACTT
>NC_142945.1:35243356-35265856 GCF_046866305.1 Octopus bimaculoides | reverse complement strand
CACACATACAAACGCATACCCAGTACCAACATACACGGAACACACATGCACACACATACACATCACCTGGATAAACCCAACGTACAAGGACACCTAATAAATACAACACACACATACATGCTCACACACACATGCACCCTCATGCACACACATACAGTTGCTCTCTCTCACACACACACACGCACCACAATGACAATTCAAACACAAACATACTTAGAGGCACACACAAACTCACGTACACACACATAACACCTCCACCAACACACAACACAAATAGACATACGTACACATACAGACATACACATACATATGAACCATCAGACACACATACGGTTGCTTACACACACACACACACACACCACAAGGGTGTTTAAAACAACACACTCACTCAGACAGAGAGAGACACACACACACTCACGTACACACACACTCCCACACTCACTAAAAACACACAGACGCACACATATGTACACACCCTCACACATACATACGGTTGCTCTCTCTCACACACATATACCACAAGGACGATTAAAACAACACATACATACTCAGAAAAATAGATATACACACACTCTCACGTACACACACCTAACATCCCCACCGACACAAAAAACACACAAACACACATACACACGCACTCACAAATGCACTCACGCACACACGAACAAACACATATACACATACACACACATGCGCACACACAACACCCTAACAAATATTAATCACACACATACACACTCACACAAACGTGCACACACATACACACACCATCCTACCATAGATAAAACACACAATACTCATATACACATGCTACACACGCACGCACGCACACACACAAACATAGACATACACATACATATGAACCATCACACACATACGTTTGCTTACACACACACACACACCACAATGATATTTAAAACAACACACCCACTCAGACAGAGAGACACACACACTCCCACACTCACACAAAACACTCCCACGCACACACACAGATGCACACATACATACACACACATACGCACACATACGTACACACCCTCACACATACATACGGTTGCTCTCACACACACACACACCACAAGGACGATCAAAACAACACATACATACTCAGACAAAGAGATATACGCACACTCTCACATACACACACCTAACATCCCCACCAACACAAAAAACACTCAAACACACACTCATATACACATTCCACAATAAACTCTGGGACCAATAAAAACGGCACACACACACACACACACACACACACACACACACACACACAAACACACATATATACACACACACATAGAGATGTGCACAAAACCAGTCCCCAAAACCAGTGAACCATGACAGACTGTCACAGACCAACCAAAAATAAAATTAAAAAATCCTTTTTAACTCTTCTTCCCTCCCACCCCAGCTAGCCAGTCATACTGTCTCTTAAGACAGTAAAACATTCCCTCAATATACACAAGAGGAAAAAGCCAGGTCAGTTCCTCTTCAACTTTATTGGATTGTCAAAGAATATGTATAAGAATATGTATATGTATTATTCCATATGTGTATTTTCATACACTGTTTTTAACATTTTCATTTTAATATCAGAGAATGTGTAATAATCAGTATGTAACAATACAAAGTTCATGCAAAGCTTTATACTTTAAATATATTTTATCATCAAAGAATGTATATATGCATTTTAATTCTCGAACTGATTTTTAACATTTTTTATTATTCTCAAAGACTTTTGATAATCTTTTTCTAAAAAAGTGAAACCGGTTAAGTAAATAAATATTAAAAAAAAAATAAGTGCATTTTCAAACCTTCTTTCATATATATATATATATATATATATATATATATATATATCACTCAGGCATTGCAATAATAACCTGGCTATAAAACTCAATATATGTGTGCTTCTGAGTGAAGCATTAATCAAGTACAGAGTAGTAATAAGAAAAAAGAGACGACAAAGGAATAAACAACTATCTAATGAACTTCCTTAGCTTACAGCTGTTTCTGCTACAAGATGTGGTGAGCTCATAGTTGTGTGCATGAGTAACTCCTTATAACTTCGTTAGAGCCTCAAACATCAAGGCCCAATATGCTCACCACATCTTATTGCAGAAACAGCTGTAAGCTAATGAAGTTCATATGATAATCCTTTATTCCTCTTTTCCTCTTTATTCCTTTATTCCTCTTTTATCATGTACACACACACACACACACACACACACACACACCCTAAGTCAATAGCAAAATGATCTTTCTTTATTCAATAACTATACTAAAACCAATATTTATATTAAGTCAATATGTAAATTTGCAAGAGCAACAAACATGAAAGCTTAGTAAAATGGACAAGGATATATTAAAACAACACCAAATATGCAAGAGAATTTTCCTCCTTATATATATATAGTGCCCATAAATTGTTATTCCATATGTGTATATATAGTCGATATCCAATCACATTCCATAAAATAACATATTTTACACCACAAACACACACACACTCACTGTTTCACACACATACAGATATATAGTGGCATGTATATGTCAGTATGTGTCCACATATCCTATGCTTTTTGTGTTTATGAGAGTATTTTATGTGTTAGTATTTTGTATGTAAGAATATGATGTATGCGTGTATATATGCTTGTGTATACAGGTAGATTTTATTATCAATAAGATACATTCACTTTGTAATAAATACACACAGATTCAACCACACACATGCAACCACACATACATCACTCCACATGCTATAATTTAGCTTTTAGGGAACTTGGGACTACGTTGTATCATTTAACTAGTTGGAAAATCATCCAATACTAAAAGCGTATATTTATGAATATACATACTGATACATATAATTATACTCATTCTTATATATGAGAACTGAGAAGAACAAAATGGAGTAAATACGCTTGTTTCAGCATTCTACTCTCTCTCTCTCGTCATCTTTACTACATTTTAAAGTATTTCTGTAATATCATAGCAATTCTTTGTAATATGTTAATATCAATAGAATATATGCAAAACCTATCAGTTAAAATGTTTGGTATTTTTCACGAAATTTTTTACTAGTAAAGAAACCTTGAGTTTTTCCCCTTACAGGCTTCATTTGCAATTTAGAAAAAGGACTTAAGAGAGAGTTTATTAACAAGGAATGTTGTAGAATCAAATGAAACCAAAATCCTGGCCTACAGTCATATAACAATGCTAATAAAACAATCTACAGTAACAATGGTAAAGACAAAAATAATGATAAATTTCCATTCAGTTTCATTCAATGTCTGCAAATGGTGAATGGCTTTTGAAAATTATGTACGACAGGAAGTGTCAAGTTATATTTTATTTGTATTATGTTTTGTCTTCCTATCGTGTTGATTTCATAGAAGCAAATGATCCATCCTTTATTGCATTCTGTTCAAACTTATCTTGGCTTTTAAAAGAATTTCAATTTTGATTTAAATGCAAGTTATTCAATCATTACTACACAATAGGAAAAGAAAAATTAAGGTAATTTCACAATTTCTTGATTAATTATTAACATGAAGATTATTTCTTTTACCTATTGTTAAACATTTTACAATAACCTATAGGAAAATGATTTTGATGAAACAAAAGACAATTTTTATTATCTTTACATTTATCTTACATATTTTTATATGGATATATATATATACCTATGTATACATACACACACACACACACACACACACACACACACACGCACACACACAATTTGTTTTCCTGTTTAAACAGAGAAAATTTTCTATTGTTACAGAAGAAAAATAATTAGCACTTTCTCTTAAAAATATTCTATTGGAATTCAGCTACCATTAGAGATTCTACAAAAAACATTCACTTATTTCTTTTCTTTCTTAAGGTGGAAGTGGCTGGGAAGGCATGTGTCAGATACTGAGTGGCGCCACTTTACCATTGAATTTATTTCTAGTCATATAAAAAAGTTCTTGAAATACATAAAAGTTGTGAAATGGAATTAGAAACATATAACTGGTGGCAGACTCTTTTATTAGGTGTAAATAATGATGGAGGGATACAAAGTCTGAAGGATTAAGTTAATGGTATGGCTATTGTTTGTTCTTGGTTAACCTGCTGTGTTTATTTATGAAGGTGCAATCTAAAAGGCAAATTTTCAGTCTTCAAAAGAAATTTGAGAAACTTTCATTAAGAAATCTATGTGTGTGTGCGTGCATGCATGTGTGTGTGTGTGTGTGTGTGTGTTTAAAACTTTACACTGAAATGATGACATGTACATACACACATTGGTGTGTGCATGTGTCTAAGTTTGTAGGTGTATATGTGTATGTTATAGGGTGTATGTATAAGGAGCTTATAACTCCGCAATAATATACTGAGCAACATTGTTGAAATGCTAATCGTATGTATAACAATATATATCTAACCTTAAAGTCTAGTTAGACATCATTCAGCTTCAGTATGTAGGCAGAATATTCTTTCTGTAAGACTGGTTATATGTCTTTCTATTTTCCAGATAAGTTATTTGATGGTTTTGATGAAGTAAGAGGTGTACAAGAAAATCCATGTAAAATACCAAAGAACATATAGATAAAGGAGTTCTAAATGTGTATTAAATTTACTCTAAAATAATATTGCAATTGTAACACCTAAAGCAAACACAGAAATACTACAACTAAATTAAATTAATATAATGAAAGTAATGACTCTAATCCACAAATGCTTCTGGTAGTGACCCTTCCTATATTCTCAATCAGTGTACTACATTCATCCAGCTCTTTAACTTTTTTTTCTTGCACTCATGTGTTGTTTGTCTTGTTCAAAAAAAAAAGAGCAACCTTCCAACCACCAATCTATCATACTTGCTTCTAACATCTGAATGGTTATAGCAACAATTTTGTATGACCACTCCTTTCATCATTTTGAGATGTTCTTCTTCCTTCCTTCATATTGCATACTAGTTCAGGTTCTATAAAACCAAATCTCTAAGTTCTTGTGAAAAGGCCAGAATAGATTTGTTACTATTATTCAGATCTTAACAAACAGGAGAAACATTGAGGGAAAAATCTATTAGCATTCTTACGGTTTGTAAACTTCCCAAAAGCTTTCACCTTAAAATTGTTGATTTCTCAAAACTTTTCAACTCAAATTGAAGCAAAATGGAGCAAATTCAAGAAGTAATCACAATAGTAACAATAATCTAGAATACGGCAGCTAAAATTTACTCTCTTGATGGAAACACTGATTTCTTCAACGTTAATACACATGCTCCATTCTCTAGAAGCATTTTTCTTTAACATAGCCTTGGTCACATACTTCACATGCCTACTGACAAAAGTAAAAAAATCAGTTTCATTCTGACAAAATCCACTTCACCCCAATACCCAAAAACCACAATAACTAATGTAGATTATACTCACAATATGTCTCTGCTTGCAGACACTATCTCAGAAGCTATCAGTCTTCTTCATAGCTTTGAGAAATTGGTGGGAGGTATTGGTGTTTTGTCAGCACCGCAAAGGCTGAAGCCATGTACTTCAATTAGAAATGTTCAATAAGCACGATTGAATAAAAACTCTCTAAAATATGTCAATTCCTTCATATACTTGCAGACCAACACTGCATCTACAGAAAAGGGTATAAAAATTTCTCTCACAAGCTTGGACAATTTGGAATCATTGCTATTGTATGGGTCAACTTTTTTGGCACTTATCAGATGTCAGGTGAAAGGGTTGGTGGTTCTTAGACCAACATGCGACAAGCCACCCAGAATATCTCCTGGAAAAAGCATCTAACCAAGCAAAAAGTGTACAATAACCTTCTTGCAATCACTTATGTCATTAAGGAGAGAGCTAACAAAGAACTTATTAGTAACCCACTCTTATGGATACATCAACATGTATGCTTGGATTGGCCATATAGCAAAAAACTTTATTGATCAGCTTTATATAGACATATCTTACTCAGCTAGCAAATGAAATGTGATGCAGAATTGATATGAATAGTGTGATAATCAAATCAAGACAATCTGAGCAGACCCAATTAGATGACTTTGCAGACTTAGCGGTCTGTTGCCCAATATCATTGCCCTGATCATCAGCAAGGCTTTTGATCCTGTTTGGTATGAGAATCTCCAAACAAAATTGTCCACTTAAGAGGTCCACTCATCTTTAGAATTTTAGCTTGGCAATGCACTGTCAGGATTCACTCAATCATTTATTCCCATTTTATAAATGCTAGTGTTTCCAAGGTTCAGCTATGTTTACTAGTCTCTTTTCTTTGTAAATACAGAAATTCTCATTTATCACTTCTAGCAACATACATTCCAACATAAATGATACGATCCATCCTTCTTTCTAAACCAAGCATTATACAATGTCAACCCCAATTCACCTGATGCACCTTTCTTTCTACTTCATATATAAAGTGTGTTTTACACTGCAGACATTGCTCTAAGCACATCAATGAATTCTTCCTCTCAAAAGTGCAGTCCTCTGGAATATCAAAATTATAATGTCTTGGCTGTTGCTCATATTTTATTTATAAGTTATTAATCAAACTATCCAGGCTCATTATGTTAGATGTTTAAGACATTTGTCTTAGTTCCAGATTCAATTTTGCAACATAGTATGGTATTCTGGGCAAATATTGTTTGACCCATACCTTATGAGTAAAAATGAGTCAACAGGTATTGTATAGAAATTTTTGAATGGATCATACATGTAATTCAAAGGTGCAGCCTTATCACATGCAGTGCCACATTGATTCTGCTAAAAACGTTTTTTAAGAGTTTGTGGAATCCTCAGCCACTTACATGTGAATTCAATGAGTAGGTAATTAAGCTGACAAAGCAACTGGATCCTCATTGTTGAAACCGAGAGAGAACCACACATATCAATTCAACCTAAAGTTATTTTAGAGTAAGATTCATATTGAATTAATTCTATTATGGTGTGTTATATAGTGTTTTAGTTAAGATAATTTAGGATATTGGTGAAATATTGCACAGCATTTAAAAAAAATAATGCATTGTTCAAATATCATTCCCTGATGAAATGTCACACTATATGCATGTCATTACACAATATGAGTGTCAAAGTATTGCACATTAGAGGTAAAATATTGTTCAAAAATATATGATATTATAATATCATACAATATTGCCATCTAAATATTGTAGAATATTTACAGAAACATAATAAATAAGGACATTGGCAGCAAAATGAGAACTTTGAGGATCAAAGGAGCTCTGCTCAATATTGATATTAAATCTATAAAAATATCATTATTGTTTCAAAACCAGGTCACATTTTTCAAATCTTAAGTGTTAGAAAAGTGATAACCATTGCAAAAATGATATACCAGTATCTATAAAGTTGTTTCAAAACAGACATCGCACTCTTGTGTTCACTGGTGACGTTTTTATATAAATTTTTCCAAGAAGTCACAAATATAGGCTACCTTTGTGAATCTTAAATTTTTCACCAATTTAAACTTAGCTTTACTCAAGTAGACCAACAATAACTATTGTCACCAAGTACATATATAATTTAATGGCACGGGGTTTCCAGACTATTTCCTTTCACTAATGCTGCACAAGGACAGTTAATACTCAATTACTTGATAGACATAAAGGTGAATGTTTGATCTAACACTCATGATACTTGACATTGTAAAGCAACACTCATAAGAAGTAATTAAAAACCCCATTAAATCAAGTGTTTTCATGAGTACTTTTTCTTGTCAATAGTATAACAATCAGTTCCTCCACTGAATAAATACTTCAGAAGTGCCATCCACCATCACCACCACACCACCACTGTCACCAAGATTCCTAATGTCAATATAACCCTGGGCTAACCAAAGTCTTGTGAATGGATTTGACTGATGGAAACTGAAAGATGTCTGTCATATGTATGTATGTATGTATGTATGTATGTATGTATGCATGCATGCACATATATATGCATTGATGGGTGCATGTATGTATGCATGTATGTACGTAGGCATGTATATATCTATGTGTGTGTCATTGTGCTTGTTCCTAACTACCACCTGACAACCAGTGTTAGTTTGTTTACATCCTTGTACTTTAGCACTTTAACAAAAAAGACTGATGGAGAGGCTTAAAAATAGGTTCTGAGGGTAACTGCTTTGACTAAACCCTTGAAGATGATGCTCCAGCATGTCCACAGTCAAATGACTGAAACATGTAGATGATAAAAGATCACAAATACTCCGCAATCAGCATTTAGATTACCAATATTGTAGAGATTCCATCACTACTGTGGCCACCAATATTCTTTTATTCTTTCATTCTTTTATTTATTTCAGTCATTTGACTGCAGCTATGCAGGAGCACCGCCTTTAGTTGAACAAATCGACCCCAGGACTCATTCTTTATAAGCCTAGTACTTATTCTATTGTCTCTGTTGCCAAACTGCTTGGTTGCAGCAACCACCGGTTGTCAAGTGATGGTGAGGGGACAAACAGACACACAGCCATATACATACATGCATACATACATACATAAATACATACATACATACATACATACCTACATACATACATACATACATACATACACACACACACACGTACATACGTACATACATACATACATACATACATACATACATACATACATACATACATATATATATATATATATATATACACACACAACAGGCTTCTTTCAGTTTCTGCCTACCAAATCCACTCACAAGGCTTTGGTTGGCCTGAGGCTATAGCAGAAGACACTTGCCCAAGGTGCCATGCAGTGGGACTGAACCTGGAACAATGTGGTTGGAAAGCAAGCTTCTTATCACACAGTTACCCCTGTACCTATATATATTTAGCATTTAATAATAACCAATTCTCAGGCATTTTCTCTCACATTCAAAATATTCCTCCACATCACTTATTGCTGATTAATACCATGTACTATAAAATTTTTCAAATGTAAAGAAAATATAATGTTAGGCACAGGTGTGGCCACATGGTAAAAAGCTTGCTTCCCAGCCACATGAATCTGGGTTCAGTCCCACAGCCTGGCATCTTGGACAAGTGTCTTCTACTACAGCTACAGGCTGACCAAAGCCTTGTGAGTGGATCTGGTAGACAAACTGAGAGAAGCCAATCATATACATACACACACACACGCACACATATATAATATATATATACACACATACATATACATATATACATATATCATCATCATCATTGATTAATCTCTGTTTTCAATGCTGGCATGGGTTGGATGGTTTGACTGGGGACTGGCAAGCCAGTTGGCTGCGCCAGGCTCCAATCTGATCTGGCAAGGTTTTTACCACTGGGTGCCCTACCTAATGCCAATCACTCTGAGAGCATAGTGGGTGCTTTCTACATGCCACCAGCATGGGAACCAGTTAGGTGGCAAGAAGGATGCTACTGGTAATTATAATTTTTAGAGAATTTGGAGCAATGAATGTCATTATTGTTTTTTTTTTTTGTACCACACCAAGATTTGATACAAAGAATAACATCAAGATACACAAAAATGAAGCAAATATATATAAATAAACTGAAGCCACTCTCTCTTTATGTTTGCAAAGGAAGATATTTGTAAATATACTAAATTACACTATCACACAATGCCACCAGTCATGTTCTAATTTCACCATTTCTAAACATGCATTCACATACAATATTCCTTAATCTAGAAATTAATCTCCTCAAGAGAATCTTGATTCTTTGACAATATTCCTGGAGCAAATACTTTTTTTTCTTCTTACATAATTACTTCCATTGCTTTCATTATTTTTTTTTTCTTTCACAAAGCAATTTTTCATTAGACAAAATGCTGTTTCTTCCTGTAACTCTATAGATATATTAATTAACAGAAAATATTGCTGGAGTGATGATGGTAAAGAAATACAGGTAGCTTAGGAAACAGTTCTTTAGATCAAATAAGAATAAAAAATAAGTCACCAACTCTTTTAATATTTAATAATCCATCTGCTCATCTAGCAGTATACACATGTATGTATATGTATGTATGTCTGTGTGGAAATGCATATGTGCATTGATAAATATCTAAGAGTGGAATGTAGTAGACTAGAGCTTTGCAGAAAGTGTATGTGTGTGTGTATGAGTAAAATGTATATATTAACTCTCTCACACACATGCAGGATAAGTCTCTGAACAGTTTCCATCTGCCAAATACAAAGTGTGTGCGATAAGAAGTTAGCTACCCAACTGCATAGTTCCAGGTTCAGTCCTGCTGTGTGGCACCTTTGGCAAGTGTCTTCTATTATAACCTTGTGAATGGATTTGCTGGATGGAAACTGAAAGAAGCTTGTTGTGTGTGTGTGCATGCATGTGAATGTATATGTGTTTGTGTCTGTATTTGTTCCCCATCACTGCTTGACAGTCAGTGTTGGTGTGTTTATGTCCCTGTAACTTAGTGATTTGGCAAAACAAAACGATAGAATAAGTACCAGGCTTTACAAAAAAGTATTCTGGGGTTGATTCATTCAAGTAAAAGCGCCTCAAAGTGGTGCCCCAGAATGATTGCAGTCTAATAACGGAAACAAGTAAAAGATACATACATACACACATAATATGCATATGAAGTTCTCTTTCTCTGTCATGTTTGTATTTCTCTCTACCATTGTGTATCCTCACTCCTTGAAGGAGATGACTGTGGTGGCAGTTGTGGGGGTGGTAGTGATGGTGGGAGAGGAGGAGGAGATAACAATAATAGTAGTAGTAGTAATGGTAGAGATAAGTGTGTGAGGCTCTCTTAAAGATAAAGAGTAGAGGCTTCATAATATTTTGGCAATTTACACATTACTAAGCAACAGATCCATAAAATAAAGCAGCTTGAATAAAAGAGCTATTAGAAATGTCAGCTTTATTCTATCATGTGTGTGTGTGTGTGTGTGTGTGTGTGTGTGCGCGTGTATGTGTGTGTGTGTAGTGGAATGCATTGTTGAAAGTATGGTATTGGGGTTTATGTTTTGATGATGATTTTGTCATAATGATGGCTGGCAAGATATTGTTTATGATACTGAAGACAATAATGTTGAGGATGATGATGGTGATGCTGGAGATGGTGATTGTGATAATATGTTGGCAATGATATTACAACGACAACGATGGTGATGATGATGATGATGATGATGATAATATTAATGATGATAGATCTATAAGGAAAGAAAATAAATTGAAGAATAAAAATAATTATATCTCCTAGGTATTATCCTGAAAATAGCATACTTATATATATATATATATGTGTGTGTGTGTGTGTGTGTGTGTGTGTGTGTTTGTCTATATATATGCATATATGTAGAGAGAGAGAGAGATAGGGAGAGAGAGAGAGATAGGGAGAGAGAGAGTGAGAGAGAGAGTGAGAGATATCTATCTATCTATATATATGTATATACATACACACACACGCACACATACACAAACACGCATATACACAGATACACAAACACACACATGCATATATATAAATGCATACACATATATACATTCTTTTATTCTTTTATTCTTTTACTTCTTTCAGTCATTTGACTGCGGCCATGCTGAACAAATCAACCTCAGGACTTATTCTTTGTAAGCCTAGTACTTATCCTATCGGTCTATTTTGCCGAACTGCTAAGTTATTGTTACGTAAACACACCAATATTTGTTGTCAAGTGATGGTGGGGGACAAACACAGATAAACAAACACATATATATATATATAATCAGGTCATCCCATAAGTTCTCTCCGATTTTACCTTTTTTAAAATTGAATGAAATTTAATAGTATTTTAGAATGTCTAATGGAATTAAAAATGATTTTTATGCATTTGTGTACATTTAAAGTAATTAAATATTATTTTACAGAATAAGAGAATCAAAATTTCTTTGATTAAAACCCTTTCTAGCATGGAAGTATCCAAAGAGCATTTGAGGTACATAATGCTCTATGAGTACAAAAAAGGAAACTCTGCAGCCAAAGCGACTCGAAACATACACTCAGTTTATGGGAAAGAATGCTTGAATGAAAGAACTTGCAGAAGATGGTTTGCAAAATTCAGACGTGGAGATTTCAGCCTTGAAGATGAAGATCAAACAGGACGTCCAGTTGAGTTTGATGATAAGCTCCTTGAGGCATTACTTGAAGAAAATCCTGCATTATCGGTTGAAGAATTGGCAATAAAGCTTAGTTCAAACCTTACAACTGTTCATCATCAACTTCAATGCTTGGAAAGGTTCCTAAATTTGGAAAATGTGTGCCTCATGAATTGTCCAAAAGCAACTGCAAATCTCGAGTTGACATCAGTTCTTCTCTCCATTCTCGCGAACTCATTTCACCCTTTTTGGATAGATTTGTGACTGTTGACGATAACTGGATCTTCCATCAAAATGTTAAATGCTGTAAACAGTGGCTTGGTAAAAGGGAAAAAGCTTAACCACAACTGAGAAGGGAACTTCATGGGGAAAAGGTTATTCTCTCTATCTGGTGGATTGGAAAGGAGTAATTCACTTTGAATTGTTACCACCTAATGCAACAATCGATGCTCAAGTCTACTGTCAGCAATTAGAGCATTTGAACCAAGCTTTGAAGAACAAAAGACCCGCTTTAGTGAATTGAAAAGGAGTGATGTTTCATCAGGACAATGCGCGACCCCACACTGCAAAGATCACATCACAGAAGATCAAAGAGCTTGGTTGGGAAAAAATTCCTCATCCACTTTATTCTTCCAACTTTGCTCTTTCAGACTACCATTTGTTTCATAGTTTACAGAATCATTTGGAGGACATAACTTTCACAAGCCGAGAGGAGGTTGAAACTGACATTTCAGAGTTCTTCGCTTTGAAACCTAAAGAGTTTTACATTGATGGGATTAAAAAGCTTGTAAATAGATGGAAGGAAGTCATAGATAATCAGGGAATAATTGATGATTAAATTCCAATTAAATATGACATTTGATCACTTTTTTTCTTTATTGAAAATTTGGACAGAACTTATGGGAAGACACATCCACACCATGCAGGTGTCTCAGGCGATGCTGTGATCTTTGGCACTATGCAGTGGCTCCCTGTTCTGCTGTTTGAGTAACTTTCAATGCCAAAGTTTGGCACAAGGCCTTCCAGGATTTTCCGGATATATATCACTGCATATCTTTCCTGCCTTCAATCTCAGGAGAAGAGTCTTAATTCTTTCAATCTTTTTCAATAGCTGATATGTTGCATTGAGATGATTTTCTTAGTGTAGTTTTGTTGGATTGCTTCAAGTTCTGCCACAAATTTTATATTGTGCAGGGACCATAATTGGGAGCAGTAGTCAGAGCAGCTGAGGATGTATGTCCTCCAAAGGACCATCAATGTCTCTTTTTCTCTTCTTTTGATATATAAATATATATAGGCGTTCTGCAAAATGCGAGCTTTCTTTTCAGGTACATGATGCTGCTGTACCCCGTCCCAGGGTCTCATGGGCCCATACCTCCCACACTCTTAGGGTTGGCACCCTCAACGTCGGCACACTGAAAGGTAGATCTGGTGAGATTGTTGAGATGCTTCAATGGAGATGTGTCGATATCTGCTGCCTCCAAGAAGTAAGGTGGAGAGGAGGTTTGGCTAGGTTCTTCACAGGCAAAGAACACAGGTACACGATTTTCTGGATAGGGAACACAGACAGGGTCGGGGGGCGTGGGTATACTTCTTGCAGAGAAATGGGTGGATAAGGTAATTGAGGTAGCCAGAGTATGTGATAGAATACTTAAGATTAGATTAGTCCTTCACCATGGGTTAGCAACCATTATCTCGGCCTATGCCCCTCAGCCTGGGCTACCCGATGGACAGAAAGACCGATTTTATGATACCCTCTTGCAGACTACCTCGTCGACGAATGACAGGGACCTTCTCTTTGTGGCTGGTGACTTCAATGGACATGTTGGACAACATTCAGGGAGCTTCCATGGCGTACATGGAGGCTACGGTTTTGGTTCCCGCAATGAGGAGGGAACCAGGCTGCTGGAGTTCTGTGATGCAAACGACCTTATGGTTTGCAATACTAACTTCAGGAAACCTGCCAGTCACCTAGTCACCAACCGTTCTGGCAGACACACTAGCCAAATTGACTACATCCTTGCCAGAAAAA
This sequence comes from Octopus bimaculoides, assembly GCF_046866305.1. Lineage (NCBI taxonomy): Eukaryota > Metazoa > Mollusca > Cephalopoda > Octopoda > Octopodidae > Octopus > Octopus bimaculoides. Next base: position 35,251,710 of record NC_142945.1, on the reverse strand, counting down.
GGGAAAGATGGCTGCTTATAAATGCCAAAACCTTCCCAGACAAAGAATGTACCCCACAACATAGACTGGTAGTTAGTGACTTCAGGATTAGGACTAAGTGGTTGCCCAGAAGACGACCAGCATGGAAGAGAAGGGTCTGGAAGCTCAAAGATCCTGCGAATGGACAGAGATTTAGAGACTTATTACTCGAAGCCTTTGACGAAATAGAAGGGGATGTAGCTTCACATGATGTAGAAGACAACTGGACGTTTCTACGGGACAACCTGCTGAGGGTCACTGACCAGATCTGTGGATGGTGCAAAGTCCCCTCTTGACCCAAAATAATGTGGTGGTGGAACAATGTTGTTGACAGGGCGATTAGGCAAAAGAAACAGGCTTGGAAGGACTGGAAGAACGGTGGTAGCAGGGAATTGAATCAGACTGCCAGAAGGGAAGCTAGGCGACAAGTTTATTTAGCCAGAGGGGAAGCAGATAAGAAAAAAATTTGCCAATGTTCTGCACCATGCGGACCAAAGACTTAAGGTATTTTGTGTTGCAAGACAGTGTGTGAGAGAAAATCATGATGTCATAGGAGAGAAATGTGTCCGCATGGATGATGGTTCACTTGCACTAAACGAGGTAGCAAAGAGAGAGGTTTGGAGATGCCACTATGAAAGGTTGCTCAATAAAGAGAATGAATGGGAGAAAGAGAGTTTGCCAAATGTCGATCCAACTGAGGGACCAGCTATCCGAGTTGACGGTACCATGGTAGATAATGCAATTAAGAGTATGAAGACAGGGAAAGCTCCCCAGCCTATCAGGAATCACTGCAGAGATGCTCAAAATATCTGGCACCTGGTGATACACGAAGGAGTCATACCCAATGACTGTATCAGCACCATGGTCAACTGCTACAAAGGTAAAGGTAATCGACCCCGAAAGAATGAAAGGCAAAGTCGACCTTGGTAGAATTTGAACTCAGAACATAGCAGCAGATGAAATACCGCTAAGCATTTTGCCTGGCGTGCTAACGATTCTGCCAGCTCGCCGCCTTTAATGTATCTTAATGATATATTTTATTTTGTTTGAGTCAGTTACTTGCTACCCATAAGTTTTACCTGTGGGTGTATAAAGTCTTCAGTTAAGTCATGAGTCATATATATATATATATATATATATATATATATATATTCTACAGAAAATAAATGAATTCACAAATGCAGGAAGGCTTTAATACAGCTTACAAAATTGGGTAAATACCCTTTAGAAAATGAAAAAGAGATCAGGAAACCTCCACAAGGAATTGAACCCTTCACCTGAGTGCTCCATAGGAGATCCCTGACACATACATACATACATGCATACATACATACGTGAATACATATATACATACATATCTATATACACACATATATATAAAGGTGGTGCTCCAGCATGTCCGCAGTCAGATGACTGAAGTAAGTAAAAGAATATATAGACAGATAGATAGATACATACAAATATACATATATGGATAGATATTTGTCTCTCTTTCTCTCTCATTCTCTCTCTCTCGACTCACACAAACACAACTTTATCTATTGATATAAGGAAATTAATGGAATCAATGACCAAAAATAAAAAATAAAATTTTCATTATATTTCAGAGAAGGGGCATTGAAATTCACTTATATTAACCACATCTATGAAAACAATTTTGCCAGTTCTGTAAATCCATCTCCCACAACCAAAACCCTTGGATTTTCCCAAGAATACTTTAGAATTAAAAATAACAACGGGGAAAAAATAAATAAATAAATAAACGAAAAGAAAAGGAAAAAAAAAAAAAAAGTCTTTATTGAGACACTTCATATTGTGTCTGCAGAAACAGAAGTGAATGAAATAAAATCTTATTCTCATTATATACATACGGCTGGTAGGTAAGATGATTAATTTTCATTTTCTTTTCTCTTTTTTTTTCATAGTTTTATACAGAAAAATCACTAAAGCAAGTGGTGGGTTGATCAGAAATGACTGAGAACAGTTGAAATGGTGTTCACCAAGCTTTCAAGTAATCACGTAAAGTAACATTAAGAATTACAATGTAAAAATATTGCAGGCAAACCAAGAGTGAAACGAACAATTACTTGAATTGAGAGGTCAGTCTCTAAAAGGCAAACATCAATAGAAAAGCATTGTATACCATAATGGTGCTTCAACTAATAAAACATCAACAATCTATGAAGGACTAGCAGAGAAACACCTCCAAAAACTCACAATGTTTGGTCACCAACATTTGAAGCAGCAGCAAAAGAAGAGGATGAAGAGGATAATGATAATGATGATGATGATGATGATGATGATGATGATGATGATGATGATTCATGGCATTACTACTCAAAGTTTCTCAGAGTTACTGTTAGGTTTCTCTAGTAACTTTGATAAATGTAATAAAGTGAGAAACATAAAGTAGTGATTGCCCTGGAATTTTCAAATATATGTGTATTGAGTACTTCCCTATCTCATTTATTACATTATCAAAAAATACCTTAGGAATGAGAACCCAGGTTCGAAATTTCCCCAAGACACCTGATGAAGGCTGGAGAGTAAATCAGCTGAAACGTGTTAACAATAAAAAAGATGGCAAATATCTGTCAAATGTAAATAATGTAAATAATGTATATAATTTTTTGGTTCTTCTTTCTATTGTCTTCAATGGACCGCTCATTATTTAAAGCTGATGGGCTTTGGTTAGGTAGTTCCATCCTTAATGCAGAAACTGCAAATCCCTTGTCTGGTTAGCTGATAAAAGGAAGACTTCCTGGCAGTTTCAGCTGTGTTCATTTTCAGGTTTTGCTTCATTCCCCCCCCCCCAATCGTGCACCCTCTCTCTCTCACACACAAACACACATGTATTTAAAGGCTTTTTGTATTCAGTCTGACGATTGGGAGTATGAAATCCAAATTACTAAATGTGAAATGCCAGTTTTTTATAGCCTTAAGTATCTTTCCCCCCAGCCCTTAGTATTTTTTAACCTTTTTGTCAGTACTTATGCATATGTTACACACACAAGCACACTCACACACACAGGTGCAGGCATAGGTGACTAGTTAAGAAGTTTGCCTCACAATCACATTGCCTTGTGTTAAGTCCCTCTGAGCAGCATTAAGCACCAGTATACATTCATGCATGTTGTATACAAACCTTGGTCTTCTTTATATCGCCCAGTTTAATGCTGGTGTTTTGAAATCTCTGCTTCTTAAACCCCTGTTAGTCAGATTATGTACATATGCCAGTATGATGTAGCAAGTTAAGTATAATTTGTGTGTCTGAGCATGTAAGTATGAATTTGTGTAAAGGTGTATGCATTTATGTCTTAATATGTTTGTGCACACTCTAATATATTTCATTGCATTTTGTTGCCACAACCACCTGATATCAACTGATGAGAAAAAATAGAAGAAAACCTTATGTCTGAAAGCTGTCCGGAACATGAAAGAATAAATCAGAAAAGACTTCCAAGTATTTTAGTGACTATGTACTTAATACCACTTTACACATGCTAATATGAGTGTCTCTATTAAGATGGTGAGTTAGCAGAATCATTAGCATGCCAGGAAAAATTCTTCACAGCATTTCACCTGTCCTTACACTTTGAGTTCAAGTTTTACCTACCTAGGTTGACTTTACCTTTCATCCTTTCAGGATCGATAAAATAGGTGCCAGTTAAGCACTGGGGTCAATGTAATATACTTAACCCCTCCCCCTTAATTGCTGGCCTTGTACCAAAATTTGAAACCAATATGAGTGCCTCAACTTGTCACTTGTTTTGTTAGAAAGAGCAGCCATATCTCCTACAAATCACCTTTAGCATCATAAAAAGCAGTAGGACACTATAGATAATATAGTCTTAGGTAGTGGTTCTTAAACACTGCATCTCACTATACAAGTGTACATAACATTTTAAAACTATTATTTAATCTTTCTGTTACTTAACCCACCAAAGACCACCTCTGGTTCTATCATACAGATTCCTTGTTTTAAAGTGAACTAAATTAAAACCATGCATTAAAATTTCATGTTGATTTATGTGCCAAATGCCAGCTTAATAATGACAAAGTTATTTTATTAAATTCTTTATTATTTTCTAGATTAATTGAAACCAAGGAATTGTATTTCAACTTAAATATAGTAACAAAGGGAGTAAAGCTTTAGAATATCTATGTTAATACTTGAGCATCTTGAAAAACATGTTTATAATTTTGTTACACACAAAAATGATTAGTAACACAAAGTAAACAATAGTATTCTATAATTTTCTTCTGTTTTCACATGAAGACATTTTTGTTTTTAAATTTTCCATGTGATGTGCAGCAGTAATATTTTGCCAGATCTCCAGTGTACCATGAAGTCAAAAGGACTGAGAAACACTGCTCTAGATGCACAAAGGTGAAATTAAAGATGTGCAATATCATAACTGTAATACCTCTTGCTTTTGGTCTATTCATAAGCGGTGACCTAGGGTTGAAGAATAATATTAACAAGCAAGCATGCTAGAATGTATTAATACTGCAAAATAACTGATTGAATTTCAACACAGTCTCAGATCAAATCACTTTTCAACAAATTACAACTTTGTTATTTAGTTAAAAAACTTTAAATATCATTCTTAATATGATGGTTCTTTATCTCTCCTTTATTTACACAGAATATCTCTTGAATATTTCCTTTTCCTTCACCTGTGGTACTGACTGTTTCCACCTTCCCTCCATTATTCTAGTAATATTTTAAGCAGTAAAAGTCTTCATGATACTCTCACAATATAGTTCTCAACCATTTTTTTACCTATGGATCCCTTTGATTCCTCTTTTACTCAGGTGAATCCTCATAGCCATTCAATGTTTAAAAAAGTCCTGTTGTCTCTTTATAATTAAATATTGCTAAGAATTGTGTAAAAATTATTGCTAAAATATTTTGAGTATTGTAGAAGTGTAACCAATTTATTGCACATAAACTTTAAGAACAAAATCCTACATGGACCCTCAAAAATCATAAGGACCCCAGTTAAGAACCACTGATTTACATGAATCATTGGTTCTAAGAAAAGCAGAAGTGACAAAATGTGTTAATTTGTCCGTTGAGAAAACATGTAAACTGGCTGGGACCACATATAATCTGAAATTCAGTCATCCCCATTTGGCCTGACTAAAACTGTTTTAACTCTTCATGGCATGCAATGTCATATATGGTACATACTGATTTTCACATTATTTAATGTGTAGCAAATCTACCATTGCAACTGCTGAAATTTCAAAACTTTTAAAAAGGCTGTTTCTATATAGCCTTGTAGGGCTATAATTTTATTTTTTATCAGCCTTTATTTGTTATCAGTCATCCCTAATATGGCTACTTCAGAAAAGGTTGCTGACCCCTGCCCTGCTTTCATCATGTAACGTGCCCTAACTAAATAAGCATAAAACTGGCACTTTTCACTCTTAGTGTCTATAGAACTTGTGAAACATTTTTTAAACTAATATTGCTCATAACCAGCTCACAAGGATTCTAGATTATACTCTACAGTTAGTAAGAGGGAGTTCATCCATCACCTGATAATTAATTATGATCAGAAATGACCAGCAGAAGGTTAAATGAAATGAAAAGGCGCAAGGAAAAAAAATTATGCCATAGATAGATTTCTGGGACAAGGCAGTATGTGTGTGTGTGTGTGTGTGTGTGTGTGTGTGTGTGTGTGTGTGTATGTGTGTGTGTCTACATGTATGCTTATGTATGTATACATGCATGCACATGTGTGTGAATGTGTATTAGTATATACAAATTTTAGAGTATAGATTATATATATATATATGGATATATATATATATTATGTTGGTGTGTATCTGTGCATTTTTCAAAATATGGAAACATATATAAATACATTGATATATTAATGTGATTGTTAGTATCACGTTTGTATGCATAAATGAAAATGTTTGTGTGTGTACATAAGTCAATTCTCATGTAATTTTCTCATAATGCTAAAAGATATTTTGCATTGTTGATTATTGCTTTGACCGAGAAGCTGCCTGTAGGAGATTTAATACAATGGTTGGTATCATGCAGATGGAATATAATAAAGCTAATGAGAGTAAGTAGTCTATTGTTTGTCAGACATGAAATAATTGCAATTTTAGTGAGGAAATATAAATGCTGTTTTTATCAAATGGTGAATCACTAATTCTATCTTACTGCAACAGTGGGCCACAAAACACAGCTGCATAAACATGTATATCATGTATAAAACAAACACCTCTGTAAATCATTTCTCTCTTTAGTTCTTTTTTGCTATATTTCTCTTGAAATATACTGTCTATGTTTTAAAACTAATTGTGAAAATAGTCAAGAATTTAAGCATCTTTATAATGAAAAAGTTATTTCTTTTGCTATGGAAAAGAAATAACTTTTTTGTTATAAAGATGCTTAACATAGCTTAACAAATTATTCTTTTATAAAATTATGATAGAAGGTTTGAATGTAATTATGAACATCTTAAAATAAAATTGTTAGAAAAATAAAATTGTTATAACCAGAGGCAGTCTTAGTCGAGTTAGTAGCAACAGAGTTAATCCTATCAGACAACAAACTTTAACACTTAGAAGACTACAGGGGAAGATACAACCTCTGAATCTAATCTGAAAGCCAAATCTAAAAGAATGTCTATGTATTCTTTCAAATTCGACTTTTATAGCTTTTACATTGATACAATATCACCCCTTCTCCTCAAACTCATTTTGTTCTATCCATGTTACTCCAACCAACATCACCCAACAAATGACAACGACAAAGCCAGTCACAAGTTATTGCCCCGCACATGTATAAGGAAGTTCAAATTCCCTTTAGAAATTGTTTAATTTTGTTAATTCAAGTAAGTTTAGCACTTTGTTTATAACATAGTTATGCACTTATATATATTTTCTCAGCTTATGTGTTATTTTAAAGGAATCATTAGTTTTGTAAATATTTATTTTAGAAAATGGCAACACTTTCTCAGACAGTATGTTCCATGACTATATTTTTGTGATAAACTAAAAATACAGATTAGTTTTATATAAATGTGGCTTTTCGGTGAAAATCAAATCAAAACAATTTCAGTTTACTTTCACATGTACTTTCATAAATTCAAACCTAAAATAGCTCATCATCATTTGATTCTTCTTATCCATCCTTTCTTACCAAAATGTCTTTCCACAAATTCTCATTCAGTACATTGTTTTTTTTATTTATATTTATTTATTTAGCTTTTGTTGTTTATTTTCCATTATCAGTGATCAAGTTGCAATTAGGCAGAAACATTAACCATGTTGACTTTATTACTTCTGGAAGCCTGTGAGTGCTATGGGTACATCACCATTCTCCAGAAGAAATTGATACGAAAAGTAATAATCAAGTGTATTAACATTCTGTAATCATATGATTATAATGTCTCAGTCCTTTAACCTCATAATATCTGTGAAGATTTAAATATTAAAACATCTTTCATCTCTAAAGATGAAATTAATCAAAGATATTCATTGCACAAGCATGGCTGTGTGCTACAAAGTTTGCCTCCCATTGGTTGATGGAAACTGAAAGAAACCCATGATATATATAATCTATGTATGTGAGTCTTTGCATTTCTGTTTGTTCCCACCATCACCACTTGACAACCAGTAATGTTTTGTTTACATCCCTGTAACTTAGTTGTTTGGCAAAAAGAGACTGATAGAATAAGTACCAAGCTTGATAAAAAAATAAGTATAAGGGTTGATTTGTTCCACTTAACCCCTCAAGGTGGTGCCCCAGCATGGTCACAATCTAATGACTGAAACTAGTAAAAGACACACACACACACACAAACACACACAGGCACACACACACACACACACATGAATAACTGAACAAATAAAAGACAGTTACACACAAGACATTTACTTGGAGTTGTGTGTAGTCAATTATAGGCTAAATCAGCTCTTCATCGTTAGATGTGGATGTGTTTTCTGTGCCTACAAAACTTTAAATAAGGTGAAACTCAGACTACCAATTATTAACATTATATACACGCATAGATTATATACATATATTTACATAGGGTAGATGGGCTTCTTTAGCATCATCAGTGACATCTTTCCTTATATCAGCTGTAAACTGATTGGTGTTAGAAAGGGCATCTAACTGTTAAAAAATCCCAAAGGGGAAGGAACAAATGAAGACAACACAGTATAAAGGAAACCTTCAAATGTCCTCAATGGAGACAACCGTTGTTGTGCCTGTGGGGTGGTAAAAATCTTGCACAAAAATAACATAACGTATATAACTATAAAGATTGTACGTTTCTATCAGTTACTACGAGTATCAGACA
>NC_142945.1:35213356-35238356 GCF_046866305.1 Octopus bimaculoides | reverse complement strand
GCGTTTTGGGGCCTACCTCTCGACAGCATCAATGCACAACGGCCACCCTCACTGATAGGAGGCCCCGCTTGCTAGATTAACTGGTTATTAAAAAAAAAAGCTCAATATTTCTCTAGCCATCGCTCACCGTCTCTTTTTAACCAAATCCAGTGGCTTAGCCTTCTCCACTGTAGTTTGGATATCACCCATGGTGGTATTTACCTTACGATGAGTTAGGCCTAACGATAACATATATATATATATATATATATACATATATATATATATATATATATATATATATATATATATATATATATATATATATATGCTTTCATTTAGTTCCATGTTTCAAAATAAACTCTAAAGTTTACTCTTTCTATTGAATACTTTTCATCTAGTTTTTAAACATATACATATATATTTGTGTGTATGTGTGTGTGTGTGAATGCATGTGTGAGTGAGTGAGTGCATAAAAAAAATTCATATTCCAATGCTTGAGAATAGTTTAAGTGTGTGTCAGAGAACAAGTACAAGCTGAGAAGATACAAAACAACTGTAAGGGGGAAAAATCAAATATAGCTTGTAACTATGGTGATGTGGTTGCTAATAAAGACAGATATGTAACATCTATGGTATAGGATATTTATGAATGTTCTATAAATAGTTAAATATATTTTTAAATGGAACAAAAATTAAATTACTACTGTATATGCTTTTTTAAGAAAGAAAAGTAAAAGCAACTATTAACAATGATATCAAATGAGCTGAAGTCTAAACTGTTATATAACGAAATGTATAAATAATAAGAATGGAGCAAGTGGAGCAAGAGCATACATGAAGACGAAAAGTGTCACTGAAGAGGTCACAGATGTGTGCTGAAAGATTTCTGGACAATGGACATGAGTTAGAGTAGGAACAGTAATAACCGAGCGAAGGACAAATATATAGTGTGTGTGTTTATTTGACAAAAAAAAAAAAAAAAGACCATCCTGAAATACAGCAATATATATAATGATAAGACAATATATTGTGTTAATGATGACTGGATGAAGTGTATAATACATACATGCACAGACAGACAAACACACACACACACACACACACATATTATATGTATATATAGCAAGCTTGGCTGTGTAGTAAGAAGCTTGCTTCCCTACCACATGGTTCCAGGTTCAGTTCCACTGCATGGCACCTTGGGCAAGTGTCTCCTACCTACTATAGTCTTGTGCCAACCAAAGCCTTGTGAGTGAATTTAGTAGATGGAAAGTGAAAGAAGCCCATCGTATATGTGTGTGTGTTTGTGTGTGCATCTTTGTGTCTGTGTTTGTTCCCCATCACTGCTTCAAACCAGTGTTGGTGTGTTTACATCTCTGTAACTTAGCAGTTTGGCAAAAGTAAGCAATAGAATAAGTACTAAGCTTAAAAAAAACTAATATGTTCAGGGGTCGATTTGCTTGACTAAAACCCTTCAAGACAGTGCTCTAGCATGGTCGCAGTCAAATGACTGAAATAAGTAAAAGAATAAAAGAACACACACATACACACACGCATACACACACACACACACACACACACACACACATACACACACACACACACACACACACACACACATTGCCTTGTTAACACTGTGTTAGCATATATTTTTGGATATATTAAATTAATTGGAATTTTATACTTTTCTTTCTGTATCTAATATGTTGGCACAATAGAAATGATTGCCAATAATGAATGGTGTAATCATCAATTAAAGATGTCATTTTCTTCATTCTTGTTGTCGTATATTCTGAATTTCTTGAAATTCTTCTCAGTGATATTTAGATTTACTTGTCATACATATATATATATATCTGTGTATATGTATGTATGTATGTATCTGTGTGCATGTGTTTGTCCCATCAATATCAGTTGACAACAGGTGTTGGCTTGTTTACACTCCTATTACTTAGTGGTTCAGCAAAAGCTACCAATAGAATAAGTACCAGACTTTAAAAGTGAGTACTGGGGTTGATTTGCTCAACTAAAGCCTCAAAGTGGTGCCCAGCTTGACTGCAGTCCAATGTCTGAAACAAGTTAAAATTAAAAAAATAATCATTTGATGTGAAATTATAAAGCTATGAATTGTCAGAGTTGCTGGAGCATTAGCAGAATGATTTGTGGAATTAGTTCTAGCCATTCGAAGGTGAAGATTTGGTGGAGTTTTTAGAGCCTCAAACAAGTTACCTCATGGTATTCGTTCTAGCCACTTTGTGTTTTGAGTTCAAATTGTGTCTCCATTAATTGGCCACTGTATGGATAGAAGTGGGATTTTCATGACTTTTGCTAACAGAAATGGGCTGGCAATGTGTGATGTGTCAAATACAGCAATATCTCAGTTGCAACAATATGCATCAATGCAAATGCAGATGCTGCACAAAACATTGAACAAATTGTCTTGGACAGTAAACAATCTCATATGAAACTGTATTGAAACAGATATGAAATTGTGTATTGAAACAAATATGATTGTATTTGGGTAGAGTCATACAAATTTGCCAATTAATAATGACATGCAACATCAGTCATTTGTATTTATTTACTTTACTCTTTAAATGATTCACTGCTATTAACTGAGTCATTAGAAACACTGGTAACAAGAGCTAACTAAGAAAGTCAATAAGTGTCTAGATATTTGACACTACATGTATTTATTAATTTAATAAAATAATTAACAGAGCATGTCTCATGTCTCTAACAGTATGCAACAATTACATGCTGTATTGGACGATTAATCTAATGCTGCTTTTAGCCATAGGTTTGCCCAAGACATTTGCCCAAGGCACCACATGATAGGACTGGATGTAAAACCATGCAACTGGGTGTACATCATATATATATATATATATATATATATATATATATATATATATATATATATAACTGTTTGAATTTTGCCAAGGGAAATCTTTGGTTGCAACACTGAGTAGGTCAGGCAGCTACATTAATGCTTTATTGTCACTGAAAATAGAGATATAACCTTTTAGGTGGTGCACACTAAAGTGAAATGGAGAATATTTTTCAGTCATCTGTAACCAGCTTAAAAGATGAAAAGAAATGATATGCAATGCAATGCTACTATAAGCTAAGTGTCAAAATACTACAATATATTTTTAAACCTTCAAAAAATTGGTCTGAAACTGAGGATCTCAATTATATAAATATATAATTTGAGTCATAAATAAAACCTGCCTATTGTGGATTAATGATGAAAGTGGTGTTACTATGCATTTTTCACAATTCAATATAGAGATTTAGAGTGGTTTCTGTCCCTCAGGTCAAATTGTCACTCTCAGTAAACCTTCCACTCATATATTCAGAGCAAAAGCATTGAAGTCCTATTTCAGGACATCTTTAAAGTGGAATCTCTGATGCCTATGTCTAATGCAGTGTGAAAATCAGTTTACCATAAAGTATAATCTTTGATATGCGAGCTATCAATGGAGCCTTTATGCGAGTGTTTGCCTTGCTAGAATTAGCAACCAAATCTCTTTTAAATCAGTTAAAAAAATGGAGAATTCATTGGATAATGTATCTCTAGATATATTGTGTCTGAAAATTAAATAGAGGATGTTCATGGTTATTATCATAACTGCTTGTTTTGGGGCTAACATGAAGATAAACAATAGCATTCTTTATCACAGGTCCTGTTAAACAGATACAAAGTGAGGCATACTCTACTTTAAAGGATTTGTGAATTTGTAGTTTGGCTCTAGACCTTACGTTTGATTCTCAGCAATTACTGGAAGTAAAAGGTTTCATTCCAGCTTTTTCTTTTGGTCTGGAATTTCAAATCAGTAGAATTGAGATGATTTTCAAAAGGAGTGATGACAGGGTTTGATCTAACTCAGAAATCCAAACTTAAAGCAAAATCTAATTATAAAGAACCCACACATCTTTTTGTTTTGGAAATCAAATTACCATTCTTTTAATTAAATTTTGATACATGTTTGAATTACAATTTTATTAATATTTTTTAGTCTATTTCTCTAAAGCTATTTTGATTAACATTATTAAATGCAAGCATTTCAGTTTTAACAATCTCAAGCGCTTTATCTAGAATAGAGACAAAGCTGATGGAAAAGAAAAGAATGTTATCAGAAAAAAATCTTATGTGTGTATAATAAAAACGATTTGATCACACTATCGAATTTTATTCTAAAATTCATATAAGATACATTTTAAGCGTTAGAGGAATATTTTAAACATTAAAATATTATCTATCTAAATTGTATACATTGTCAATATCAAAATAATACTTGTGTGAGTTGTTATGAAGGATTTAAAACATGAGAAAGAATGTAAGAATCATGATTTAAAAATAAAATGAAAAGCTTTTTAAAAATGTATTATTTACATTTTAAGTCAAAAATTTCAAATCAGTTAAACATAAATATAAAATAACATTAAACAAATATGGAATAGAACATACAATAAATTATGTGCAAGAGGTTAGCTGTTTGACACAGCATTTTTTTCTGAAGATTACATTATGAATTCTGTAAGGATAATCTAGCATCGTGAAATTTGAAATCATAAAATGCAAAGGTGAACCAGAAACAGGCAGATTAAGCAAATACTTCATTGGGGTATTTACGTTTAGACTTTTAATTTAACTATATAAATATACACACTAACAACTACATATATATCACTTACACACATACATACATATCCACACACATATCTGTGTGTGGATGTATCTCTGTGTATGCATGTGTTTTTGTATGTATGTATGCATGTATGCATATGTATGTATGTTTCTATATGTGTGTATGTGTGCATGCATATATATATGCACACACATATGCACACACAATAGGGATAAACATGAGTTTATATTATAGTTCCTGTGTGCATCACATGCATTGATAAAAAGACACACAGACACATATATAAGCATGTATGTATATTCTTTTATTCTTTTATATGTTTCAGTCATTTTACTGTGGCCATGCTGGAGCACCACCTTTAGTCAAACAAATCGACCCCAGGACTTATTTTGTAAGCCTAGTACTTATTTTATTGGTCTCTTTTGCCGAACCACTAAGTTATGGGGATGTAAACATACCAGCATCGGTTGTCAAGTGATGTTGGATGGGGGGACAAACACAGACACACAAACACATGCATACACTGACACACATCCTAAATCACACTTAGTGAAGATGGATTTTTTTTCTTTTATGGTATCCCATTCAGCCTTGCTATTTATATTAATGTGTGTGTGTGTGTGTGTGTGTGTGTGTGTGTGTGTGTGTGTGTGTGTGTGTGTGTGTGTGTGTGTGTGTGTGTGTGTATATATCTATCTATCTATATGTATGTATATATGTATATGTGCATATCTAAATATAAAAGATAAAAGAAGAAATGGTGCAACATGTAACAATTAGAAATTCGTCATTAGTATTGAATGATTATACTTTAATTATGGTTAAGATAACATCTGAAACTGTTTCAGTTTGTTATTTTTGAGGTAAAGTTGCGTTTATCCCATCCCATGTAACAAACATCATCAGAATGATTTGAAATATATCCAGAGAAATATTGACAAGAGATCGAAGTTTGACAGAAGAAAAAACGAAAAACGTAACAGAATAGGAAAAAAAGGTAAAAAGGAAAAAAGGAAAAGGTTTGTTAGGTCTTCAGGCTTACATTTTGCATCCTTAAAAGATGGCACATATGTGTACAGTTGCCTCAAGTAGATGAAAGTACCTGAAACAACTGTACACACACATGCCATCTTAAGGATACAAAATGCAACCCTAAAGATCAAATGAACCTTTTCCTTTTACCTCTTTCCTTTTCCTTTTCCTTTTTTCCTTTTTTCTCCTGTCAACCTTCAATCTCCTGTCAATATTCTTCTGGTAAAGTTCAAATCCTTCTGATGATGTTTGTTGCATGGAACGTGATAAATACAAGTTTACCTCAAAAATTACAAACTGAAACAACTGTAAAAGTTATCTTGACTACAATTAAACTATGATCATTCAATACTAATGATGAACTTCTAATTGTTACATATTGCTCCATTTCTTCTCTTATCCTATCTGAATATATGTAACCACGGTTTATCCTTAAATTACCAAGAACTGTTAACCATACAGCAAGGCTTATACATATTTAGATAATGCACCAGTAGTGTCTACGGATACATATATCCCTTAGATGGTTGCATAACCTTTAGCTCATAATTTATATATATATACATATATATATATATATATGTATATTTCTTTCTTTTTATTGCTTTTATTCATTTGTAATTTGACAGCAGCCATGCTAGAGTACCACCTTTTAGTCAAAGTAATCAATCCCTGGGTACATTTTTTGTAAGCCTGGTACTTAATCTACCGTTCTCTTTGGTGAACTACTAAGTCATGGGGGTATAAACATACACCATCAGTTGCCGCAGTCAAATGACTGAAATGAATAAATGAATAATTGAATACAAAAGGCACAGGTGTGGTTGTGTGGTAAGAAGCTTGCTTCCCAACCACAAGGTTCTGGGTTCAGTCCCACTGTGTGGCACCTTGGGCAAGTGTCTTCTACTATAGCCTCAGGCTGACCAAAGCCTTGTGAATGGATTTGGTAGATGGAAACTGAAAGAAGCCCATTATATATATAAACATATATATAATCCAAGAAAGTTAGGGGTTGTGAATCCAACACACTAAGGGATAATATCTATCCAATATACTGCTGGAAGGATACCCAATTACTATTACACTAGTGTTTTTACCGAGTGCAATAAATGGGTGCAGGTAAAAGGAAATTTTACCCTTAATTTATATAGCAATAAGAAAATAGAGGGGAATATGTGGTACTCATCAACTTGCAGACATTGTATTATGTCAATTTACCTGTATATTTTTCAACTAAGAGGACAGGACAATAAAAACAATATACAAACACATATGACATATTATGTCATATCAGTAATAAAAATTAAAAGGGACATCTAGTGACCGAAGAAGGGACAATGTCTTACAGCTGTTTCAGCATAGCGGTGACATGTCTCATTCTATCTATATAACTCCAGTAAACTGGAGTAATTGATAGATGAAATGGATGAAAATAGAGGTACATGTATGGTTCTCTAGGCCTCTTCAGAGATTTACAAAGTTTGTGGAGTTAATTTACAATATACAAATATAAACAGATAAAAAACATAAAAATCATAAAAACTCACATATATATGCATATACATGCATACTCTGGCATATATACATAAATAAATAAACATAAACATAAATACTTGGATATATATATGTACACTTAAGGGTACATACATAAACGTCTATACATGCACACCAATGAGTCAATTGTTATTGTTATTATACATAAGGACACATATATATACTCACTCACACATACATACATACATACATACATGGTGGTTGTGGTGGCTGTCTACTCTTTAAACAGAGTTTGACCACCTCCTGCACCTACACCTTAGCCCTTTCATGGCGTCTGATGTGGCTTTTTAAACCAGACAGTGTTTTGAAAAAACACCCACACAGATTGCACCTCTGATTTGCACTACCAATACCTGCAAGTAAGTTCTGCTCATTATGGATCCTAACATGTCTTTTAAGACCCCCATTGGATACATACATACATACATACATACATACACATATGTGTATATAAGCATTCCTGTACATACATGTTCCCTAGTACATAAGCTTTAGTTGGATTTGGAAAGGAGGACCGGTGCATTGTTCCTGACTTGGATACTTACCACTTCTGAGGTTCTGCTTGCTATGAAGCATAAGTAGCCCAGATCATATGTACTCCATTTTTTAACTCTTGTATATATATATATATATATATATGTATGTATGTATGTATGTATGTATATATACATGAGTAGGTAGACAAATGAAAGAAGGGCACTCAACACATTTATTGGGAGTTACATGTATAGATCAGAACAATTTGATTCAGAATCCTTAGTACTCTGAGTTTGAAGCACATAGCTGGTCTTCGGCCATTGGAATCTGAATGAAAATTCAAATGAAGAGCCTCACTGTTTGTTACTAGACATTAGCCTGTGATCGGTCAAGAAGGGTCAGGTGGTATTGATGTCAGTAAATGCAGCGACAACAGTTAGATGGAAAATACTACATGTTGAAAAGGAAATTGACTGTGCGGTGGAGAAGAAACTGGCTGGTGGACAAGATATTAGTCATGTGGTTGGGGTGGGTGTAGCAATGTGCAGTAGATGTGGGGTATATATGTATATATGTACATGTATATGCCAATATATCTGCGTGTATGCATCAGTACTTATATGAATGTGTATGTGTGCTTAGATGTACATTCACACATCCATGTGTGCATGCACACATGCATACTCATCACACAAGGGGTGATGTACAAGGGGTAAGAGTATGCGGGTAAACAGGCTTGGGGAAGTGTTGGGGATTCGTGATTTGCAGTGCTGTTCATGGGGGGTTAATCTGTAACAGTGACCTTGGTGTAGGTGGTGCTAGGGGCAGCTGGTACTAACGAGGTATATCCAGGTTGTCAGTGGCCAGATGCTTGAAATTTACTAGTAGGGTGGGTGTACCTCTGGTGACAGGTGTACAATACCTCATATTTCTTGTTGATGGATACTGCAGGCTGGTAGATGATATGCAGCTTTTTGCAGAGGCACTGCTAGCAATTAGGGGTGTTGGGTCAATATGGTATGCCATTTTCTGCAATATATATATATATATATATATATATATATATATATAGAATATAAAGATGAAAATCATGATTTTTTTTCAGGTAGTCAGCACGATATAAAAATTTATACATTAAATTAATAATAATATACATAGGTATATAATTATATTAAGGTAGAAAGGGCAAAAGTGACCTATGTCCAGCATGCTTGAAGTGCTGATACTTTAAAAAAACTATCAAAAACTCCAGATAAATATACACATGGCTGAAAGCAGGCTAATGAAAGAATATCAAAAAGACCTCATGTTAATTGTGAATTGGTTCCAAATTCTGGATTAAAACCAAAAATAGGATTTCTTCCTTCGTCAACAAAATACATGGGGGAAATATAAATCCAAATAATTGTACATACATTACAAAGCAGGTTCACACATCTACACACAAATATTTACACATATAGATCCATAATAAGTCAATTTTAAATCCCCTCATGACAGCTAATGTGTATATTATATGAATAGCCAAGCAGTAAATGCTATTCTGGTCAGAAGCAAAAATAATTAAATTATTTTATTTTATTTATAAATTCATAATAGAATATAAGGATAAAAATCATGTTAATGAACCCGTGTATTGTGTTGACGAAGGAAGAATGTCTATTTTTGGTCTTAATCCAGAAATTGGAACCAATTCGCAATTAAAGTGAGGTCTTTTTTAATATTCTTTCACTAGCCTACTTTCAGCCTTGTGTATATTTATCTGGAGTTCTTGGGAGTTTTTTGAAAGTATCGGCACTTCAAACATCCTGGAATTAGATCGTTTTTGCCCTTACTCCCTTAATATAATTATATATATATATATATATATATATATAATAAGGGTGAAAAATTGAATATTAATTTGATTAATATCAATTTAAAACCAGTGGCCTAGCTTATTTAAAATCTGAAGATTCAGAAAAATTATATTACATACATTATAAGATGGATGACCACTAAGCAGACATCCATTATGCTAGAAGAAGACCACCTATGGTCTGACCACTATATATATGCACATTATATTCAATGCTGTGTGCATTTGTATGAGAGTGGGGTTTATATATGTATATATATATATATATATATATATATATATATATATATATATATATATATATATGTATATATATATATATATATTCCAGGGGTGACAAGTTCAAAGAAGATATGTCTCGCTATGTAGAATAAAGAACTCAAAGATAAGTCTGAGAATGAATTAACTTTTAATCCATAATCGTTAGTCTGACAAAATATATAATCATTATGGATTAATTGTACATATATGCATGTGAGTAGGTATGGAAAAAAAAAACCTGCAGAAAAGTGAGATCATGAAAAACACATGAAGAAATACGGATCTTGAGAATCTAAAGCTCATGAAGGAGATGGTAAAAGACTGTAATAAGTGGTAAGATGCTGTGCTGAAAAAGACCAGTTCCAGCTATGCAAACATGAGAAGATTAGATGAAAAAATGACGAGACAGAGAAATAGATACTTAGATAATGAGAAAGATTGTAGTATGTATAATTATTTCTTTATATGTGTGTCACTTGCTTATGTTAGCTTATTTTTTTGTAATATTGTATTGTGCTGTTTATTTTGAAACATTTTAAATGAAGAAGCCATGCTTGGATTGGCGGAATCAGTGAAGCAGTGGAGCAAAGTAATGTTCAATTTTCAGTTATATCTCTTTAGATGGTGTTGAAACCATTCACACCCTGTCTCCTTTGTCTTCATCCTTTTCCCTACAGTAATATAAATCTTTGTCTCTCTCTCTCTCTCTCTCTCTCTCTCTCACACACACACACACACACACACACACACACTGTACTGGTGCTTTGAGATCATTTTGTTCCACTGCTATTACATTAAAGATTATGTCCAAAGAAGTGGCTTAAATAAAATGGATAGACCAATTATATATTTTATCACACACACATGAATATATACGAACACACACACACATACACACACACATATACATATGCACACACACACATGAATATATATACATGAATGTATGTAAGTATATTGTTGGGAGCTGAAAACATTTCAGAAGTTATTTGATGGCTTGTATTTCATATATAAGAATTGCCTAACCCTAATTTTCTCATCATTTTCCTTTCTATCTGTTGTACCTAATCCCTTGACAAAGAAATCTGAGACCCCAGAGTATCTCAAGTAACATCTAAAGTGTTTCCAGATTTAATAATAATATTGTACACAATGTATTGAGTGCTACTTTTTTCCTGTTTGTAAACCCTGTGTATGTATATCTTTCAGTGTAAACCAGTGGTTCCCAAAGTGGTTGGTATTACCTCCCTAGGGACAAGGGAAAAATCCAGGTGGGCGTTGAAAAATGTTGGGCGATAATAGGGTGGCCAAATGGGGGTGATGGATGTAAAAACAAGGAAATAATGAATTATGTTAAATTTAATTTGTGAAATACAGTTGTTTGGAATTTGCTGCAGAAAGTGGTCTCCTCTTGTGGTGGTGGGTAGGGTCTAAGAATGTGGCATGGATGCCAAGGGGATGGCTTCCCAATAAATTTTGGGAAACACTGATGTAAACAATGCTTAGAAAAGTGAACAACTAGGATCGTCAAGCAAAATACTTTTTGATGCTTGTTATACTCTGAGTTTTAAATACTCCCTTGTCATATACAGTGAATCAGAGACTGGCTCAATGGAAAGTAGTGACCAATGACTCACTTTTTCACTAACAGTAATATAAAATAAAAATCAATATGTACGGGTATCTGTGTTAATTAACAATGTCCTCACAAAAAAAAGAGAAAAAAATGTGTGGTCTTAGGTCTATATTAGAAATTATTATATTCATTGTTTTATTATCTTGTTTTTTTTTTTGCAGTTAGATACAACAATTTTCCCAATGGTTCTGGTTAATTGTTGTCGTTATTTAATAGCACAATAGGTCTTATCCAGTGGAATTATGAGCAGATATATTCCAGCCATGACCATTCCATACATTTTTACAGCCACGTTTCTTTATTCTGCCAATCAGTTTCCTTGTCTTACTTCTAACCATCTTTTTAGTCCCAGTATGTCTGTAAAGCAGCTCATCACACTGTTGTTTCCTAGGTAAGTTTGTGTTTATATCTATTTATTGCTAGCATTGAGTTCAGGTTCTATTGTACCCTTTTCACATTTTCTTCTTTAATTTCTGTGTTGTACCTAGTCAGTAACTTCTACTTTAAAATATTTCCTAACATCATGCAGCTGGATCTAATATAATGTCATCAAATGCTATTGGCATCTACCTGTTTTTTAATAACAATTTTGCCACATTTATCTTTGTATTTTGGCAAAATCTATGAATAATTTTTAGTTGGTTCTCCAGCTGGGTGTTATTCTTTTTAACTAGTTTTAAGTTATCCATGTAGAGTAGATAACATAATTTGTCAGTAGAATTTGTGACAGTCAGTGGTTTTCCTCAGCAGATTTTAATAATACCAAAGCTAAGGAGAAGACTGGAGAGAATAAGGAATTTCTCTGAAAGATTCCTAATCTAATGGCTACCAGGAGGGATTTATTCCTTTTCTCTTCACCTTGCGGTGGTATATGGTCTTCCATTTTGACATATCATAGTTGAGGTACTTTCTTAGAGTTGGAGCTGTTTTATTCATATACAGTGTCTTCAATGTGCTGGTGCACAAAAATCAATTTGGGGATTTCTTAACAAAGTAAATTCCCTAAAAGCTTTTCACCTTATTTCCTTGTCTTGTCCTTAATTACTTTTAACTTCTTTTAACTTCTCTTGATTTATTCAGTGACACTATTTCATCCTCCTTTACATTCCCTACTTCCCCTATTAATGGCATAACCCTGTTGTCTTATTATACTGTAAAGTTCTTCAATACTCAACAGCGTTTATACTATAAAATACTTCTCAGCAATCAATGCATGTTATATTAAAGATTTGTTCTTCTCTTTTAGTACTTTGTACAAGTTCAACAACTTTTGCACTTTTATAGCCATACAACCCTTTGTAGCCTCATTTCTGCTTCTCTGGTAAGATGTTATTGTTCTCCTGGTGAGTAACCAGATGGTCATAGACTGTAGGTATGAACAGTTTGTATGTTATTGGCAAACAAAAAATAGCACTACATATGTTTTGGTGGGGACCAGATCTCATCATCATCATCATCATCATCCTCATCATCATCATCATCATCACCATCATCCTCATCATCCTCATCAATAGTAGTAGTAGTAGTAATAGTGTAAGATTCATGAACTGAACATAAATAGTTTTAATAATTACTTCCTCTAGTTTTTAAGTTCAAGTCCTGGGCTTTATCCCTCAGTTTGCTGGTTTGATTTAAAATAAGCACCAGTAATTTACATACTAAGGATAAAAAATTCTTACTGGTTCTTCATAGAAATTTTGTATTTAAGAAATGATAAGCTGCCATATGTATCAATGATGCATTGGGCTTCATTCTGCTCATTTTTTCAATAACTGCCTATGTACTTCATACAGCCCCTATTTTAAGATACATTTTGTCTTCATCTTGAGACACATATGCTGTTTTTTTGAGACATGTTTTCTGTGGACCAAGGCTAACTCTTTGAATTATATACAGTCCATCAGACAGGTTTCTACAGAGTCAGTGAGACTGTGATTAAGTAAAAAACAATTGCCCAAGATACTCTGCAGTTGGATCGAACTCATGAGTGTAAAGTAAAGTTCTTAACCATGGAGCTAGGCATCCATCCAGCCATCTATCTATGAGTGTGAGGTATTTGTGCATGCTCATGCACACGAGTGTGTGAGTGTGTGTGTATGAGCATGCATGTATGTGTGTGCATGCACGCGTGTGTGTGCATGCATGTGTATGTGTGTGCATGCATGTGTATGTGTGTGTATGTGTGATGTACATAAACATGCACTCACACACACATATATACACATACATATATATTCTGTTGTGTCTGGGGGGAGTCATTCTCTTTTGATGCCTTATAATTTAACACACACACCGGTAAAATTTCCACTTATTTCTTTTTTATTTTTCTAAAATTTTCCTGGTGTCTTGCAATGTTTTCAATAGTTTTGACTCTATCCGTTACTCACACTGCATTCTTTTTGTTTGTGTGCATATATTTGGGTTAGTGTGTGTGTGTATGTGTATACACATGCATGTATATATGTATGTATGTATGCATGTGTGTGTATGCATGTATGTGTGTGTGCATAGGTATATATGTATGTGTGTGCATTTGTATGTATGTATTCTGCATATTCATGTGTTTGCGTGTCTGTGTTTGTGTGTTTTTATGTATGTGTGTGCATGTGTGTGTGTTTGCATGTGTGTTTGTGTGTGTACCTCTATCTCCTTGTCTGAGTGTATGTGTGTGTTTTGCAATTATGTACTGTGTTTGTATGTATGAATGTGCATCTCCATATATGTGGACGTGTCTCCAAATGTGTCCTTGTGTGAAGTAAAGTGTGTGTGTATATATGGTCATGTGTTACAGTCTTCATTTGTGTATGTGTGTTTGTCTGTTCATATAACCTATGTTCCTATCCGTCTGTTGATCTGTTTACTTTCATATCCATATACTTACATACATGTGCATATACATACATATATACATACACCCACACATACATACATCTATCTACATAACAGCCCATTAACTATTCTACTCTACCTGTGTAAACTGTGGGTATGCGGGTATGATATCTACTATGCATATTTCTTATTTAGTATTGGGGAAGTTTCCTTTATGAGGACGTACTCCTGTATTTGCACCTTTGGGTGCTTGGATAAGATGCGGATGTCAAGTTGACCCAGGTTACCTCCATGTTGGTCCTTGACATGTTGGTAGAGTATGGAGGACTGTTTTTTGTCGTCATATTGTCTCACATGTTCATTTAGTCATTCTGCAATGCTCCTAGATGTCTCCCCTATGTATGTCATGTTCATGCCTTATGGTGTAAACTACATTTCTAGTTCAACAGTTAATGCCAGGGCTAATCCGACATACCATGCAGTTATCATTGGTGTATATAGTATTCTTAAAGGGGTACGTCCTACATAGTTGTGATTTGACGGAGTTCCTTGGCTTTTCAACAATCTTAATGTTGAGTTTGGTCTCCTTCAGAGCTTTTATAAATCTATGTGCTAGTTCTCCATGGGCTGTGGCCTCTACAAACACCACTCTTTGATATTTGATGGTTTTATACCACGTGCTCACCTTGTTTGCTTTGTCACAAGTTCTTTGTATCCTATTCCAGTTTTTGTTTCTATATCTAGGGCAGGTACCACTGGTATCATTACATATAATGTTATCTAATTTCTTTCTAGCACCCCTGTATACTTGAACCCTATCTTTCTGATCATATCCAGAGAATTGCATGCAGTGCAGGAAGTTCTGCATATGTATTTTTTGTTTCATAGGGTTTGCATAGTGGAGACACGTTGTTCATTAACCTAAGTCTGCTATCAGTATTTTAATTTTCATTTTGTGTGACAAAGCTGAGTTCTTGTGAACAACATATTTAGAAGCTATGGGTTTCAAGTAATAGGAGTGAAGGAGCTGCACTCTGTTTGCCGTCTCTAACCAAAGTTCAGTATCAAAGACGGAAAGTCTATTGTTGGGGTGCCTAGTGCGGTAATCTATAGTTACCTTGATACTTTGGTGGATGTAGTTAACTACTTGCTGGATGCTATCCATTACGTTCCTCTCAGTTTCTACACTACCGTTACTAGAGTTGGTTTTAACTATGATATTAATGTCATCTACATACCTACTGTGTATGTGTGATGTACATAAACATGCACTCACACACACATATATACACATACATATATATTCTGTTGTGTCTGGGGAGAGTCATTCTCTTTTGGTGCTTTATAATTTAACACACTCACTGGTAAAATTTCCACTTATTTCTTTTTTATTTTTCTAAAATTTTCATGGCGTCTTGCAACGTTTTCAATAGTTTTGACTCTATCCGTTACTCACACTGCATTCTTTTTGTTTGTGTGCATATATTTGGGTTAGTGTGTGTGTGTATGTGTATACACATACATGTATATATGTATGTATGTATGCATGTGTGTGTATGCATACATGTGGATTGTTCTACTAACAATTGCTTGAGTTTTCTGTCCCACCATTAAGAGTCCATTAAGAGTCTAGCCACATCCCCAGCTACAGCGACACTGATGGCTGCACCTTGAACCTGCATGCATAGTTTTTTGTTAAACTTTACTATGTGGTTCTTCAAGGTGGTTTTTACACTGGCCCCTATTGCATGTGCAATCATTTCTTTCACCTGATTGTTGATTTCAGGGTTTTGGGTGGGTACGGTCCAGCCACTCAAGAGCTCTGTGGTGCTTTTCTTCACTGATGAGGTGATGGTAGGTGGTCCTTCCCTCTGTGACCTGGTGGGGTAGAATCTACTGAGGTCATGGTCATCTAAATAGTCACTGTCGTAGCTTAGTCAGAGGAGGAGGCCCAGTTCCCTCATGTTGAACTTATGGAATTCTACTTCACTCTCACAGATTACCTGAATGCATTTCTCTACAGCAAAATCTATAGATGGGTAGAGTGAAATCACATCCATACTACCCACAACACAACTTGTGAGATCGTTGGAGTGGTTGCAAGTACTAATTTTACTGAGGAGATCTTCCGTGCTCACACAGACAACTGGAGACATCTCTATGTCGTAATACTTGCAAGAGGAAGTAGGACAGTCTGTAGTTGCTAGAGATATTGGCCCCGCAAACTGGTCTAGTTGGGGGCCCCATGACAGGGTTTGTGATCTTTGCGTAATGTATATAGTGTAGGAACATCATTGCTGGAAGCTTGGAAATTGTGTGCTGTACTTTTCATAGGCTGGAGTATGTTGCACCACATTCCCATGTGTGCATTAAGGAGTTTTTCCACTCTTTCATGTTCCTGTGGTGCAACTTCTCTATGCACACAGAACTATGTCCAGGCCATGCAACAACACATCAGGAATAATGTGGTTGGTAAGCAAGCTACTTATCACAGAGCCACTCCTGTGCCTATAAAGGTGTGAGAGGCTTATACACCTACATTTCTCAACTGGTCACCCATCTAAATACACATTAGGCTTGATGTTGCTTAACTTCGGTGATTAGACAAGAACTGGTGCTTTCTGTGATATGGCCATAATATATATACATACATACATACATATATATATATATATATATATATATATATATATATATATATATATATATATATATATATATATATATGAATGTATGTATGTAAATATACATATATGTATGTATATATATATATATGTATGTATATATATATATATATGTATATATATATATATATGTGTGTGTGTGTGTGTGTGTGTGTATGTATGCATATGTCATACATATATATATGTATATATCTCATACAATTTTTATGATATACATATCATTCAAATTTTGTAATAAATTTCAAAACACACCCACACACACACACACACATATATACATATAACATATACACATATATACAATACACACACACACACACACATATATCTTTGCACACATATATTTATATATCATGCATATACCATATATTATATGTATATATATATATATGAATATATTTATATATGTGTGTGTGCATGTATATGTATATACATATATATATAATGTATACATATATATATAATATATATGCATAATATATACAGATATATATAATATATACATATACATATAATATATACTCTTTTACTTGTTTCAGTCAGTTGACTGTGGCCATGCTGGTGCACCACCTTTAGTCGAGAAAATCGACCCCAGGACTTATTCTTTGTAAGCCTAGTACTTATTCTATCGGTCTCTTTTTGCAGAAGCACTAAGTTATGGGAACGTAAACACACCAGCATCAGTTTTCAAGCGATGGTGGAGGGACAAACTCAGACACATATATATCGTTACACATATATATTTATATATCATGCATGTACCATAAATACCATATATTACATGTATGCATATGTCATACATATATATATGTATATATCTCATACAATTTTTATGATATACATATCATTCAAATTTTATAATAAATTTCAAAACACACACACACACACACACACACACACACACACACACACACACAATACACATATATATAATTCGATATGTCTATATGTATATGTATATATGTATGTATCAGTATATATACACCTAAACATATGTATATACATGAAAACTATATATATATATATATATATATATGCATATATGTATGTATGTATATATCAGTGAAGGATATATCAGTGAAGGATATAAAATATAAACAAGAATACAAAAAAAGTGATGCACCTTGAACAAAGACTTTTATGACATTTGTTCTGCAACAAGTTGCATGTAATTTCTTGTTATTTTCACAGTCAGAAAGCAATGTTTTGTCCTATAAGGAATGCTTTAACCAATGGCACTATTCTTCATAAGTTGTGATATAAAGTAAATACGTTTATAAATAAGTCTATACATGATACTTCAAATTTATTTGTTTGTAAAGAATGTTGCTTTATTTTATCAACCCTGGAGGGATGAAAGACAAAGAGTATCTACAATGAGGATTGAACTCAGAATGGAAAGGAATATAAATAACAGCCACAAGGCTTTTGTTGGTCTAGCAATGTTCTTTTCAGTGGAATTTGAACTCTGAATATAAAAAACCACTATGAATGCTGCAAGGCACTTTTTCTGATGCTCTAACAATTCTGCCAAACCACCTCCCTTGGTGAAATAATGATGAAACTCATTTGTGAACTAATTCAAACTTGTATTTCATGTCTT
Organism: Octopus bimaculoides; assembly: GCF_046866305.1. Lineage (NCBI taxonomy): Eukaryota > Metazoa > Mollusca > Cephalopoda > Octopoda > Octopodidae > Octopus > Octopus bimaculoides. The sequence continues at coordinate 35,219,788 of NC_142945.1, read as the reverse complement.
TTGCCGCAAAGTATAGCTAACTGATGTATATAGAAACCGGAACAACAATAATATCTATAGTAACATCAAGAACAATAACAAACGGCTGTAACAATAACGACAGTAATAACAATAATAATAATATTAACAACAATAGCTACGACAATGAGAAGAGCAACAATACTGGCTTCAAACTTTGGTACAAGGCCAGTAAGTTTGGAGGAGGGTGTAAGTTGATTACCAGTGCTTAATTGGTACTTATTTTATCGATCTTAAAAGGATGAAAGGCAAAGCTGACCTCAGCAGAATTTGAATTTAGAATGCACAAATGGACGAACTGCTGCTTAGCCTGATATGCTGATGGTTTTGCCAGGTTGACAACTATAACAACAACAATAACAACAGTGACAATAGTAACAGCAGCAATAACAACAGCAACAACATTAACAACTGCAACTGTAATAACAGCTGCAATAATAACAACAACAACAACAGTAACAACAACAACAACAGTAACAAAATCAACAATGGTAAATGTAACTATGAGGAATGTTAGGTGTAAGCAAGAGAATGGTGTGTATTTGCTGTGAAGAGGTGCAAATGAGAATTTGTGGCATGCATCAATCTGACTATCTTAGAGGGTCTGTGAAGACCAAAGGCAACAAGCCCTTCCTGTAGTCCCAATTAGTTTCAAAGCAATAACTGTTCCTAATTAAGTTTGATTTAGTTGTGTAAAGAGATTAGTTTTTGAAGGGGATTGACATGTTGAATTAAAACAGGGCATTCATTAATAATCTGCTGTTAGAACTACAAAAAAACAAAACAAACAAACTATATTCCCAACTGCCAATCCATTATCACCACCACCACCACCACCACCACCACCACCACCACCACCACAAAAACAACAACTTCAGCTGCAATAGCTACATTCAAGAAAGCAACAGTTATTTATGTACACTGATTCTTAGAGTTCATGGTATGACAGACAACATGGTTGTTATATTTTATAATAATGATGTCGATGATGATGATGGTGATGATGATGATGATGATGATGATGATAACTACTTCTGTATTTGATAAATGAGCACCAGAAACAGGAAAAAAACCTTGACAAACTACGACAAGCAATTGAAAATTTACAGAAAGAAGCAAAAGAAGGAAGAAAGAAAGAAAGAAAGAAGAAGAAGAAGAGTGGAGAAAAAAGTACAAAAGAAGAATAAAGAAAGGACTGTAAGAAAATCTTTTACAAGTAAAATAAAAAGTTGATGGTTAAGAAAACAATTTATAAAACTTCAAACTGGGGGAAAGTAAAAAGAAGTTGTGAGGTTCATGACTTTCCAAAGGATGTTGACAACTGATTATGATGATGATGATGAAAAGTAGGCTTCTTTTCTTCTTTTTTTTCTTCATATTGTCCAAAGTCACAACTTGATAGAGTATTGTCAACTTTTAATACGTTACTGTCACATAATTTATTGACCTTGGATGGTTAAAAATTTAAGTTAACCTTGGTAGAATTTGAACTCAGAATTAAAGCGCTGTATTTAGATGTTGATGTTTTTTGCTGGTAAAAGACCATGCATCTCTGGAGAATGATACATTTGTTTTAGGGACATCAGTACGTGACTGTTACTTATTAATTTTTTTTTTTATGACCGAGAAATATGCAAGGCAAAAATCAATCTCACTGGGATTTGAACTTGCAACTTAAAAAGATGTTATCATATATATCCCAAATTATTTCCCTCTGATGGTCTGCTGATTCTTCCAGCATTCCCCCTGCATCTTCTCTTTTATCTTTTACTTGTTTCAGACATTAGACTACGGCCATGCTGGGGCACTACCTTGAAGAGTCTTTAGTTGAATGAATCAACCCCAGTACTATTTTTTTAAGCCTGGTACTTATTCTATCAGTTTCCTTTGCCAAACTGCTAAGTTATGGGAACATAAACACATCAACACTGGTTGTCATGTGGTGGTGGGTGACAAACAAATACACACATACACACATGCATATGCACACACACATGCATGCGCATGCTCGCACACACACACACACACATACATGATGGGGTTTTTTCAGTTTTTGTCTACCACATCCTTCCACGAAATCTTGGTCAGCCTGAGACTATGCAGTGGGGCTGAACCTGGAACCATGTGGTTGGGAAGCAAGCTTCCTACCACACAGGTGGTAACAACAGTGATTTCTCAATGAAGCACAAGGTCATTTGCTACAGGCAAGAAGAGCTGTTTGTTGAATCAGGCCCAACGTATTACTGTTACAGTAGCATCTCTTATTGAGGGATGACAGGCATCCCTCAGTAACTTGAGGTGGGGGGATGAAAGAGAGGGCAAGGCATTTAGTCTGATGCACAACTGTATTGGCCGGGACTATTTCCATCATCATCATCATCATCGTCGTCGTCATTATCAACATCATCATGAATGATAGTAATAATTGTTTCTGGTCTAGGCACAAGGCCAGCAATTTTGAGAGGCGGTAATAGGTCAGTATCATCGACCCCAGAAAGATAATAAGCAAAGATGACCTCAGTAGGAACACAGAAATTTAAAGGGGCATAACTAGATACTAGTATTTCCATATTTTTATCTGACCCTACCGATTCTGCAATTCCATAATCCTGAATGATGATAATAATGATGATGATGATGATGATGCTTCAGATTCCTGGCACAGGGCCAGCAGTTTCTGAGGAGAGGGAGGAATCAATTATAGTGACCCCAGTACTTGACTGGTACTTATTTTATCAACCCTAAGAGAATGACAGGCAAAGTCAACCAATAATAGTAATAATAATAATAATAATAATAATAATATTATTATCATCATTATTATGATGACGATGATGATGATGATGTTGATTTTTCACATCATTAGAAGACCATAAACATGGGTACTTTTTTTATTGACCTACCAGAGATGAGTAGCAAAGTTGACAGGGGAAGGATTTGAACTCAGGATGCAGTAAAATAAAAGTAAACACGGCAATGTGTTTAAGCTGGCATCCGTACTGCCTCAGCCATTCCATCTGCTTTCAACAAATATTCCTACTCATTTGTTTTGTATCAGTTTACATTCTGAGTTCAAATCCTGCTGAGGTTAACACTGTCTTTCATCTATCCTAGGACTGAAAACAATATATATAATAGATATGTACTGAGATTGATGAGTTTACTATCCTTTTGACACCTATATGTAACGTCTGAGCCTTGTTAGAAATCATTACTGCTTCCGTAATATAATCACAATCAAAATATGTACATATATATGCATGTATGTACATTTGTATGTTTTTATGTTTGTATGTATGTATGCATGTATGCGTGTGTGAGTGTATATGTGTGTGTGTGTGTGTGTGTGTGTGTGTGTGTGTGTGTGTGTGTGTCTACATGGATGAAGTGGTGTATAAAATGTGATGCCTGCTGAAACAATGACATTCGTCACCACTGTTACTACTGCCATGACAACAACAATAACAAGAAGATGAAAAGCAAGGAGATGTAGTAGAAGAGCGAATGAAATTCTTGGAAAACTTACTTTGTGCGTTTCCAACCCATCTTTGCTCCATTAGTTTGTACTTAAGCCCAGAGTTTATTGTTATTATTATCATGTTTCAAAACAAAACTCACAGTTATTGTTCTATTGGCAAGTATGCCTTTCCATGTTCATTTTGTCAACATGTAAGGTCTCCTGGACTTGATGGGGAGGGGGGGTTCTTTTAGCAGGAAAAAGATGCTTTTCTTTTAAATTCTTGCAGTGATTTATAAATTTCTATCTTGCAATATTATTAAAAATAACAATAGTAATTTCTTACTGTATCAGAGCAGTAATAAATTGTGGCTTCTATTGCTAAAATTTTAAAGAATGATTTCTGTTCAATATTATTATATTTATTGTGATAAAATAGTAATAATGATAATTGTATTGATAATATTGATACCATTAAAAGGATATTTATGATATTATATAATTCATTTTATTATTATTCTTACTGTAAATAATAACAAGTGAATTCTTTATCTGCCACAAGGGCAAAAATAAAATAACACCAAATGTAGCAGTTTACAGAAATAACAAACTAAGCAAAAACAAACAAAAATAAAATGTAACTAAGCAAAAACTAATGCAATTAAATTCTTTTTATGGTTTTGTTAGTAATTGTTATATAATTGTTTTTGTTATTATTGTTATTGTTTTCAGCCCCAGGTCAACGATTGAGTAGACCTAATAATCAAATACATTCCAGCCATGGCTATCCCATCTTTTATTCAAACAGCCTTTTTTCAGATTGCATTCTCCAATGTATGTAAATATTTTTTAAAGACAGTAGGGTGTGATTTAAGGGAATTTTAGCTGCTATTTTTAGCAGAGTCTAGCAACCATGTAGAGATTCCCTCATTGACTCGGTTATATAATTATCGTTGCTGTTGTTATTTTTTTGTTGTTGTTGTTTGTTTGTTTTTCTTTGTTGTTGCTGTTGTGCAGTTGTAGTTTGATACTTTTATCGCAGATTTAGCAAATTCTTCTGACAATATTTGTTAGTTTTACTGTGCATTTGAACACGTGTACAAGTATTTATGCGTGTATGCTTGAGGGTTTGTGTTTGTGTGTGTGTTGACATGTCATTGTGTGTATGTGTCTATGAGTAAATACGTGTGTGTTTTTTTTTTCTTGTTGTTTCCTCATCACTGTGAGACCATCAGCAGCAAAGAAAAAAACAGAGATTCCACTCTCAGACTTGCATTGGTGGTGGTTTGCTAGAATAGATATTCCTTCTCTGTCTCTTCACTGTCATTCCTGGAGAGGGAAAGCCGGTTTGGAGATACATGTATCTACTCCACCACTCCCACTCTCTTTCTACATCTCTTTGTCACCCTCTCTTTCTCTATCAGCCCCTTTACCACTCTATCACCTCCTACTTTGTCTTGCTTTCTCTCCCCTCGATGCACTTACATACAGACACAAAATATGCACGTGGTAGCGTTGACGAAACAACTGCAGAGTGGAGATTCTCGCTGTAAGCTCTGCATCGCTAATGATACTGAGAAGCAGCACCAGTAGCAGCAGCAGTGGCGGTAACAGCAGCAGCAGCAACAACAGCAGCAGCAGCAGCAGCAGCAACAGAAGATACAACAATATAAGAAGAAACAGCAGCAGCAGCAGCTATGGTGACTGTCATGGAGGGGGAGATGGGGAAGCTGGTCTTGTGGTTAAGACGGTGAGGGTTGTAGTGTGGAGGTGGTGGTGATGATGTTCTTGTTGCTGTTGTAATGGTGGTGCTGGTGTTGTTGTTGTTCATTTGTTTCTATTGTTGTTGCTGTTGTTGTAGTGGGGGAGGTGGTGGCTGTGATGGTGTTGCTTTCTTTTGGTTCACCCCTCATCAAACAGACTTATGATCAAAAGCCGTCCAGCTATGACCATCCCATGTAATTTTTTTTGTTGCATCAAAAACTACATTATCCAATGCACTTCTTTCCTTTTGTTTTTTAAAGAATTGGAGTAGGATAGGAAGGAAATTTGGCTGCTATTTCTAACAGGCTGAACAATCATGTAGATGTTCTCAAACACTTTATAGTGTTTTGTCAAAGTATTATAGCTAAAACATCCTTGAAGGGGTGCTCCAGCAGGGCATAGTCCAATCACTGAAATTGGTAGGTAAATTTAGCTACTATTTCTAGCAGGTTAGGAATTGTTGCTGTCACTTAATGTTTTTGTTGATGTTTTTTATTTTTGTTATTGTTATTGTTGCTGATCAGCCCTCACCTCCCACTAAGCTTGTATCAAGCAGATCTATGATCAAAGCCTATCCAACCGTGACCATCCCGTTTTTTTCTATGTGCAGGGAATTCAAAACCTTCTAATATATCCTCTTTTTTTTTTTTCATTTAGGATGGCAGAGTATAATTTACTGTGAAATTTGACTGTTATTTCTAGCAGATAACATGACCGCATATAGATTCCCCTCCCTCGTGATGGTGATGGAGGGGACAGGATATCATCAAGGCGGGGAGTTTAAGATCAATACTTACTAATCGATAATATTAAGTGTGAAGAGTGAAGGAGGAGAGTAAATGAGAAGGAAGAAGAGGAAGAAGAGGAAGGAGAGGAGCAAGAAGGGGAGGGTTGATGCTGGGTAGGGGATGAAAGATGCAAGGTGGGAGAAGTGTTCAAATTGAATGGGGTGGGTTTCTTAATGTGTGTTTGTTGTTATAGTTGATATGGTTGCTCTTATTTTTATTATTGTTTTTGTTGTTGATGTTATCATCGGTGTTCTTATCTGTAGCTGTTATTGCAGTGGCTATTCTTGTTTTCTTATCTGTTGTTGTTGTTGTTGTTGTTGTTGTTGTTGGTGGTGTTGTTGTTAATATCACCGCTACTATTTTTATATAAACGTTATGTTTTTGCCATAGACGTTGTTGTTGTTG